>NW_020664446.1:48917750-48927279 GCF_002925995.2 Terrapene triunguis | reverse complement strand
GGGGGGGGTCTCAGGAGGGGGCAGTTGGGGACAAGGAGAAGGGAGGCTTAGATAGGGAGTGGGGTCCCGGGAGGGGGCAATCAGGGGACAAGGACCAGTGGGGCTTAGCTAGGGGGTGGGGTCCTGGGGGGCAGTTGGGGCAGGGGTCCCGGGAGGGGGTGATCAGGGAGCAGGGGGGGTTGGATGAGTTGGGGTTTCTGTGGGGGGTAGTCAGAGGGAGTGGATGATGGCAGGGTAGGGCTACCCTCCCTCCCCGTGGAGTGTCCTATTTTTTGAATGTTAAACCATGGAATCCCTACTCACAGTGCAGCTCTCCTTCAAAGCATGCTGCAGCATGAGGTCTCAGCTTCCTCACTCCCTCCCCTCTTTCCTGTTGGTAGTGGCCAAGGGAATGCTGGGAAATGTAGTTCTTTCCCTGCTCCAGGGCTGGCTCTATAGGCAGGGAGCTAACCAAGGAACTACAGCTCCCAGGGCCCCCTGTTGGTTCTCAGCTCCCAGACTGGATCCCTGCTGCCCCTGCAAATAGGCTGCCCCAAGCATGTGCTTGCTTTGCTGGTGCCTAGAGCCGCCCCTGGTTGTGATACTGCTACCCTTACTTCTGCGCTACTGCTGGCGGCGGCGCTGCCTTCAGAGCTTGGCAGCTGGAGAGCGGCGGCTGCTGGCTGGGAGTCCAGCTCTGAAGGCAGCGCCGCCGCCAGCAGCAGCATAGAATTAAGGATGGCATGTATGGTATTGCAACCGTTACTTCTGCGCTGCTGCTGGCGGGATGTTGCTTTCAGAGCTGGGCACCTGGCCAACAGTCGCCGCTCTCCAGTCGCCGAGCTCTGAAGGCAGCGCAGACGTAAGGGTGGCAATACGCAACCCCCCCAAAAACTTTCTGATCCCCCTGCAACTCCCTTTTGGGCAGGCCCCCCAATTTGAGAAACACTGATCTCCCCCATGAAATCTGTATAGTATAGGGCAGTGGTTCCCAAACTTTAACAACCTGTGAACCCCTTTCACTAAAATGTCAAGTCTCGCGAACCCCCTCCTAAAAATGAATATTTCAGGGATTTTCTCCTTTACCTGAGTATAAATTATAAAAGCAGTGATCTTGGAAATATAAAATTTGTTTTTATGACATGCTTATTACACACTATTATTAATTATTATTTATAATTACATTATTTTTATTACATTATGAAAACGGCAACACTCTTCCAAGATCTCACTTCCGTAGCTAGTATCACTTTGAATAAGCCTGTTATAAGACAAGGCTCCTATGTTTCATCAAGGAGTATCAGATTTGAAACAGCATGAAGGTATTTAAGAAGCCAACTCAAAGAGTTCCTCCTAAAAATGCATTCAGGTCTTAAGCAGTCCAGGCAAACAACGCACGTTACAACAAAGGTTAAACTTGTTCTTCATAATAATTTTAAAAACAATACTACCTGCCTATTTAATTTTAAAAACAGCAAAAAATATCCACCTCCCTTTCCATTTCTTATAAGGAGTCTTGAAGTTTAAATCTCCTCAGTATGATAGATATGCTTGCTTTGATCTGCTTAGCTCTTGGAAGTCCAGGGGCTCCAGGCTGCTGGCCCCGTGCTGTCCAGGGTCCCTAGGGACAGCTCTGTCCGCCATTAGGGAATTTTTTCCCAAGAACCCCCTGTAACATTTCATGAACCCCCAGGGGTTCACGAACCCCAGTTTGGGAACCACTGGTATAGGGTAAAAGAACCTAAAAGACCAGATTTCACAGGAGGAGACCAGATTTCATGGTCCGTGATGTGTTTTTCATGGCCATGAATTTGGTAGGGCCATATATATATATATATATGTGTGTGTGTGTTAGTTGATGTCCATATTTATTGCCATGTTGAATTATACATACACTGATTTGTTGCTAATACCTCTGTGACTTCTTTCTCATTAGCCCTTATGCACGGTTCATTCTCATGGGGCCCCTACCCTCCCTACTGTTAAATTTATCTTAGTCATTTTCAGCTGTGCTGTGCATAGTGAATCTCGTTCTCATTCCCTGACCCATTTCTCTGCCTGTTTATTCCTCCATCCTCAGACTGTAACATCCTCAGCGCAGGGACCGTCCATTTTTGTACATCTTGCGTGCACTTAGCACATAGATTCATAGATTCTAGGACTGGAAGGGACCTCGAGAGGTCATCGAGTCCAGTCCCCTGCCCGCATGGCAGGACCAAATACTGTCTAGACCATCCCTGATAGACATTTATCTAACCTACTCTTAAATATCTCAAGAGATGGAGATTCCACAACCTCCCTAGGCAATTTATTCCAGTGTTTAACCACCCTGACAGTTAGGAACTTTTTCCTAATGTCCAACCTAAACCTCCCTTGCTGCAGTTTAAGCCCATTGCTTCTTGTTCTATCCCTAGAGGCTAAGGTGAACAAGTTTTCTCCCTCCTCCTTATGACACCCTTTTAGATACCTGAAAACTGCTATCATGTCCCCTCTCAGTCTTCTCTTTTCCAAACTAAACAAACCCAATTCTTTCAGCCTTCCTTCATAGGTCATGTTCTCAAGACCTTTAATCATTTTTGTTGCTCTTCTCTGGACCCTCTCCAATTTCTCCACATCTTTCCTGAAATGCGGTGCCCAGAACTGGACACAATACTCCAGCTGAGGCCTAACCAGCGCAGAGTAGAGCGGAAGAATGACTTCTTGTGTCTTGCTCACAACACACCTGTTAATACATCCCAGAATCACGTTTGCTTTTTTTGCAACAGCATCACACTGTTGACTCATATTTAGCTTGTGGTCCACTATAACCCCTAGATCCCTTTCTGCCGTACTCCTTCCTAGACAGTCTCTTCCCATTCTGTATGTGTGAAACTGATTGTTCCTTCCTAAGTGGTGCACTTTGCATTTGTCTTTGTTAAACTTCATCCTGTTTACCTCAGACCATTTCTTCAATTTGTCCAGATCGTTTTGAATTATGACCCTGTCCTCCAAAGCAGTTGCAATCCCTCCCAGTTTGGTATCATCTGCAAACTTAATAAGCGTACTTTCTATGCCAATATCTAAGTCGTTAATGAAGATATTGAACAGAGCCGGTCCCAAAACAGACCCCCGCGGAACCCCACTTGTTATGCCTTTCCAGCAGGATTGGGAACCATTAATAACAACTCTCTGAGTACGGTTATCCAGCCAGTTATGCACCCACCTTATAGTAGCCCCATCTAAATTGTATTTGCCTAGTTTATCGATAAGAATATCATGCGAGACCGTGTCAAATGCCTTACTAAAGTCTAGGTATACCACATCCACAGCTTCTCCCTTATCCACAAGACTCGTTATCCTATCAAAGAAAGCTATCAGATTGGTTTGACATGATTTGTTCTTTACAAATCCATGCTGGCTATTCCCTATCACCTTACCACCTTCCAAGTGTTTGCAGATGATTTCCTTAATTACTTGCTCCATTATCTTCCCTGGCACAGAAGTTAAACTAACTGGTCTGTAGTTTCCTGAGTTGTTTTTATTTCCCTTTTATAGATGGGCACTATATTTGCCCTTTTCCAGTCTTCTGGAATCTCTCCCGTCTCCCATCATTGGTGCTGCTGAAAACAAGTATCAATAGAAACCTTAATCCTTCAAACACTTGAGTAACTATATGCACACAAGTATTCCAACTGGGAGGCGGGTAATAAGGATTCCCTCCTGCCTTACTCATGTGTCTGTTTGTACGATCAGGCTCACAAGCCCCACTCCCAGCTTTGCCAAAAAGTTCACAAGTCCCACTGTAAAGGGTTAAGACTGGGTATTATTTTCTGCAACACTCACTAAAGCAGTTTGGAAGAGGTTTGCCAGAAAGGCTTGTACTGCATCATAGGTATATACAAAATGTTATACATCTACAAGTTCCAGATGATTAAATTTAACAAATGGAAAGTTGGAAAATGAAGATTAACATCTAGTTATTCACAACTGTTCATTGTTGTCAGAACTGCACCCATATATGGCTTGCAGGTTCTCTAACTCTTGCGGCCCTATTCATGAATGACTTATGACTCAGACTGGAGCAATTACCATGTACAGTAAATTATGTAAGAAGATTGCATAATATGCCTCTCTCATGATGTAACTTGCATTAAATTGTTAATCATGAACCTTTGCCTCCTCCTCATGTAATAGGATACAGAGCTGAAATGCATCCAGGGGAAGTACAAGTTGAAAAGTCTGGTGAATCTGCTCAGCTTTCATTGACTTTAATGAAAGTCACAGGGTCAAAGTCCACACAGAAACTGAGTGTTAGAGCCTGCAAAAGTGTTGTTTTAAAAATAAAGGGTTTGTTTGTGTGAGTGTTGTGGGGCGTACCCAGGATTTAAAAAAACTAGTTTATTTTATGGGGTGGGGTGTTTTTGTTCTCTGCTGAACAGTAAAACAGTTTAAACCAAAGTGAAATAAGGCTGAGGAATGGTGGTCTATTGTATTACTCTGACAGAGTTTGTTTGCCAAGTCAATTTTAAGAGCAGTTTGTAAACGCCTCACAAAGTGATCAAAACAGAAATGGTTAGAGGCTGTTAATCTTCCACATTTATTGCAACAGATTACATTTTACAAAATTCCTCCTCCCCTTTCGTGAATCTCAACTTTCAAGTGCTATAATAAACTTCTAAGTTGATATTTCTTATACTGTGTAAACAACTGAGTCTGACCATTTCCTATGGTGTAAGCGATCTTCAACTCCTACAACACTCAATGCTCCATTTCACTGCACCGTCTATGCTTCCCATCATGCTACTGTGCTGCCTTTACCTTCTGCTCTTTAAGTATTTAGGCTTGTCAAATAAGTTTGACCATTTCATTTTAAGAGTCCAGTTTATTATGCCATATTTTTTCTGCTGTTTTAATCATGTGTATTTTTGTCCTACAGCAGGTATACTGTGTTGTGTTTTATAAAGACACACTAACCAAACTGTACTGCTGTAAATTAATACTGTATATATTACTAGTATTGGAAGATGTGAACCACAAGAGTTTCAAAGGAGTGGTTTAAACTAGTCCCCAAAGAATTTACATGCCAATCTGAACTTTATTTGACCAGTATCCCAAGCTTTCGGCAGTCTCTCTTTTCCCTAACTACTTTGTCTACATCTTATTGCTCTCTTTTCCTCTTCCCAACCCAATTCCCTCCCTTTCTCTGTGGATCAGCTGCTTATCCAAACTATTTATTTTGAATCTGACTCATAGCTTTGGCTTCAGTTTACTTTAAGATTTATTAATGAGTTTCTGGGCAGTTCTTTCTGAACTTATTCACTGGAAAGTATCTTAATACCAAACACTTAAACATGTTCTGGCTCATTCCAAACCCCATCAGGGCTGTTCCTTATCACTAAAGAATGATGCAACACACACCCTTCTGCTCCACAATGGCTGTGCATGGTCCCAACCCCTCCCAGCCTAGGACTAAACAGTTTGAGACTACATGCAGACCTAAGCACTGATACTAAGCCAGGGGGCAAGCCAGCAGCTCCTGCTTTTAAAGAAAGACATTGTTAACATTGTATTACAGGCATATTTGTAAGTGATGCAAGTAAGGAAAGAAAATCCCTGGAATATGAGAAGGTTATAGAATGGATAAATGAACACTGCATTCAATCTGCATATTTAGAGCTCTGTCAGATAAAAATGAAATCAGGCGCAGTATCTTTTAATTTTAAAGGTTGTAATTGTTTTTAAGGATAACACTATGGACCATGTTCTGCTCTCAATCCATGCATAGAATCACAGAGTTGTGTGCATGAAAGGATAGCAGCATATGCTCCTACATTTTTTTATCATCTGTTTACCCATCTATCTATCAGTGGTATTTCTGGGGCATCTATCATCATTTCTAACCACCGTTTCTTGTTACCCATAAAGGGATTTTCCCACTGAGTGAGTGAATGAATCTCTAACATCATAATTTCTGTATATCTTCTACACCCAAGAATTTCTAGTGCCCCTGCTTGTGACCAGCTTGATTTGAAGACTTGTATCCTATCTTTACACTTACTTCCACTTGTCCTTCCAGGAGCAAACTCATTATGTTTGGGAACAAGTGTCTGATAGAAGTTATTGACCATGTAACTTCTGAATAAAGTGACTACCCTGGCATAGTGAGAGAGAGACATTTATTAACATGTTGGCAGAACTACAAAACAACAACAAAATAGTGAGGGCTATCAGATGTGAATATGATAGAGAGAAGTTTGAAAAAATCACCTCCCACCTCCCCAGCCCACTTGAGAAAGTGCATTGATATTTGACCTACTATTTGTTCCTTGATTTTTTTCTTGTTGTTCATATGCTTCTGTGAGAAATGCCAAACCAGAAGGCTAGACTCAGCAATCCAGCCAAATATTCACGCTCCTCTACAGTGAAGCATACAAGAGAGCACTTTCTTGTTTTACACAACACAACAATAAAATGAGGAAAGAAGAAGACAATCAACAATATTACACAGAAAAAATAAAATTGCTAAAAGAAAACAAAAACTAAGCATGGGCTAGATTGTTCTGTTAGGTACTGAGCCAGGTAAAGTGTGTAGGATGGCACCAGCAATTTTAGGGACATCTCTGAGGTACAGTACTGTCCAAGGCTTGCCTGTTGCTGTGTGTGGATGGTGGGGACAGTCACTTTTGGGATGTAGCACACTTGCCTCCATGGCTGATTAGAGTGTGTGGGTGAGGGCAGAAGTCAGGGAGTCATAGCTCTGCCTAGTCACACCTATTGTAGTAATTTAGATGGAATAAATGGCCAAAGGTGTTAAAGTAACCTTGTTGCTGTCCAGCATTAAATAGTGCTAAACAGAGTTTGGTATATGGAGACCTCAGCCTGTGTAGTGCCATGGCAAGCTCACCATTAAAAATCCTTTTATTAAAGATACAGGGAAGAAGGGAAAACAGTTAAAGCATTTGAAGTGTAAAGTGTTAAGTAAAGCTTTCATTTTAACAACAGCCTAGTTCCCTTTCCCTTTAAAGGGAGAGAGTTTTTAAAAAGAAAAAGCCCTTGTTTGACAGTCTCTTAGATGGGAATCACTGTCCTTTTGGGGAATTGAGAAGAAGTTAGTTGAGTTGGGCTGGAATTGTTGTTGTTAAAATCCAATCCTATTTCATCCCAGATGATGATTGGGATTCAACTGGAGCCAGTAGAGGTAGTGATGTCATCTGGGTCCCTGTCTGTGGTCTGGTCAGGACATCTTTCATGATCAAGATGACAAATGTCCAGGAGATGGTGGGGGTAGTGGCCATAATAGTGAAGCCTGCTTCAGTAGCCAATTTTTCTCCCCAAAGTTTCTCTTGAAGCACCCACAACGGGTGTGGTGGTTGTGAAATTGCCGAACTATTAACTATGGTTTGTAACCTGTCCTTTAAATCGGCTTCTGTACACAATGCCTGGAAGATAGCTAATGTAATGCCAATATTTAAAAAGGGCTCTAGAGGTGACCCCGGCAATTACAGACCAGTAAGTCTAACGTCAGTACCGGGCAAATTAGTTGAAACAATAGTAAAGAATAAAATTGTCAGACACATAGAAGAACATAAATTGTTGGGCAAAAGTCAACATGGTTTCTGTAAAGGGAAATCATATCTTACTAATCTATTAGAGTTCTTTGAAGGGGGTTAACAAACATGTGGACAAGGGGGATCCAGTGGACATAGTGTACTTAGATTTCCAGAAAGCCTTTGACAAGGTCCCTCACCAAACGCTCTTACGTAAATTAAGTTGTCATGGGATAAGAGGGAAGATCCTTTCATGGATTGAGAACTGGTTAAAAGACAGGGCACAAAGGGTAGGAATAAATGGTAAATTTTCAGAATGGAGAGGGGTCACTAGTGGTGTTCCCCAGGCAGGGCCGGCTCCAGGCACCAGCCTAGCAAGTAGGTGCCTGGGGCTGCCAATGAAGAGGGGGGCGGCACGCCGGCCGTTCGGCAGCGGGGCCGTCACTCCCTCTCGGAGAGAAGGACCTGCCGCCGAATTGCTGCTGTAGAATGAAGCGGCGGTAGAGCTGCCGCCGCTTGCGATCGCAGCTTTTTTTTTCTTTCTGCTGCTTGGGGCGGCAAAAACACTAGAGCCAGCCTTGTCCCCAAGGGTCAGTCCTAGGACCAATCCTATTCAACTTATTCATAAATGATCTGGAGAAAGGGGTAAACAATGAGGTGGCAAAGTTTGCAGATGATACTAAACTGCTCAAGATAGTTTAGACCAAAGCAGACTATGAAGAACTTCAAAAAGATCTCACAAAACTAAGTGATTGGGCAACAAAATGACAAATGAAATTTAATGTGGATAAATGTAAAGTAATGCACATTGGAAAAAATAACCCCAATTATATATACAATATGATGGGGGGCTCATTTAGCTACAACTAATCAGGAAAGAGATCTTGGAGTCATCGTGGATAGTTCTCTGAAGACGTCCATGCAGTGTGCGGCGGCAGTCAAAAAAGCAAACAGAATGTTAGGAATCATTAAAAAGGGGATAGAGAATAAGATGGAGAATATCTTATTGCCCTTATATAAATCCATGGTACGCCCACATCTTGAATACTGCATACAGATGTGGTCTCCTCATCTCAAAAAAGATATACTGGCATTAGAAAAAGTTCAGAAAAGGGCAACTAAAATTATTAGGGGTTTGGAACGGGTCCCATATGAGGAGAGATTAAAGAGGCTAGGACTTTTCAGCTTGGAAAAGAGGAGACTAAGGGGGAATAGGATAGAGGTATATAAAATCATGAGTGGTGTGGAGAAAGTGAATAAGGAAAAGTTATTTACTGGTTCCCATAATATAAGAACTAGGGGCCATCAAATGAAATTAATGGGCAGCAGGTTTAAAACAAATAAAAGGACGTTCTTCTTCACACAGCACACAGTCAACCTGTGGAACTCCTTGCCTGAGGAGGTTGTGAAGGCTAGGACTATAACAGGTTTAAAAGAGAACTAGATAAATTCATGGAGGTTAAGTCCATTAATGGCTATTAGCCAGGATGGGTAAAGAATGGTGTCCCTAGCCTCTGTTTGTCAGAGGGTGGAGATGGATGGCAGGAGAGAGATCACTTGATCATTACCTGTTAGTTTCACTCCCTCTGGGGCACCTGGCATTGGACACTGTCGGTAGACAGGATTCTGGGCTGGATGGACCTTTGGTCTGACCCAGTATGGGCATTCTTATGTTCTTAAGAGCTCATCCCCTCTTTATTTTGTCCCCCAATTAGGCCTAGTTTTTGACACACCAATTTTGGTTCACTGATTTCTGGTTCCACACTTTTCTTGTTTACCAAGCATGATCTTAATACAGTCCTTGAGTTATATCAGGAAGCCTTTTTGTTGGACTAATTCAGTCTGTCTTGCTTTTGCACCTTTTCCCATAAACATTTATTATAGATTATTGTGATATCTTATGAATTTACACATACTTTGCACAGTATCAGAGGGGTAGCCGTGTTAGTCTGAATCTGTAAAAAGCAACAGAGGGTCCTGTGGCACCTTTACGACTAACAGAAGTATTGGGAGCATAAGCTTTC
>NW_020664446.1:48883245-48907750 GCF_002925995.2 Terrapene triunguis | reverse complement strand
GGCACTAGAGACAGTGTTGACACATGATGACATGCACGATATTGATGCGAGTGATTTAGGTGATGAACTGAAAGCCCTTTCAAGATACATTTCAGCAGGATCAACTCCAAAGGCTGTTCTGGAATATATGTGCACAAATAAGATGATCACCCTCTTTCCAAATGCTTTTGTTGCTCTGCGCATACTTCTAACACTTCTTGTAACAGTTGCCAGTGGAGAACGCAGCTTCTCCAAGCTGAAGTTAATAAAAACACATCTACGCTCCGCAATGACACAGAAGAGGCTGGTCGACCTTGCAGCCATCTCAATAGAGCATGAGCTGGCCCAGACTATGGACCTTCAGGAAGCAGTTCAAATCTTTGCAATCAAGAAGGCACGGTAAGCACCACTTTGATTATTCAAACAGATAAAAATGCCAGTGTTTACTATGCAGACAAGAAAAGTTACATTTGCTGTTCAGGCGTTTGAAAGTTAAGTGTTACTTAAAATTTTTGAACAAGGCATTTTAAGTTGTTAGTTCTCCTTTATTGGGGTAGGTAGCAAAGCAGTACCATGAGAGGAGTAGAACAGGAAGAAGGCAGAATTGAGACCTTTCAAAGTTTTGGCCCAAGCGAGGGGGCATGGGGGCGTCATTTGAGCTCCCCGCCTCAGGTGTCAAAATGCTATGGGCCGGCCCTGGTTACAGGCCCCCTGCCAGGGGCTGAAATCTTTGGGCTTTGCCCCTCCCTCCACAAGGGGCAGCAGAGCTCAGGCAGGCTCAGGCTTTGGTCCCCCCTCCTAGGGTCATGTAGTAATTTTTGTTGTCAGAAGTGGGTCATGGTGCAATGAAGTTTGAGAACCACTGAGTGGTTAAAGCAGAATCAAACAGAAAGGGGCGCTGCCAATAGTTGGAGAGGGGAGTTTTGGGGGGTACTGCTCCCTCAGTCCAGGGAGCATAGGGGTGAGGGAAGTCTCCCTTTGCTGTTAGTGAGCTTTGCTCCCATCCTCATTCTACCCTCGACACTGACCCCTGTTTATACAATTCTTAGTGGAAATCTGAAAAACCCTACAAACACTGGTTAATGATCTCTGTAAACAAAGCATTCCAGTAATTACATGATAATTTAAATTGTCCCATTTTATAATTAAGTTCAAATAGTCATTTTTAGATGCACTTTAGGAAGCACTGGAGATGGAGCTGAATAAATCATCATATAAATTAACGGTAGAAATGAAAATCGGAACTCTAACATATTATTTCCCCAGTGTATTAAAAAAGTGATTAAGGTGTAATGGAAAAGCTTTTGATTTTAGAGGCTTCTAGTGCATTTCAACACTGCTTAATCAGCTACTGAGGCAGATGAACTATGTTACTCAGTATTGCCCAGAAGATCGCCCTCAGTTTTAAAATGTGACTCAGAAGTTGTGAGATGGAAAATTACTGTCTGTCATCTGTCTACAAGAATGCAGAACTATTAGGGATGAAATAAGACAGGCAAGAGATGACTGCACAAGATTAGAACACAATGTATAACCTTTAGGACAATTTCTCTCTCTCCAATAAATGCAAAATAATAATCAAACTATTTAATTGACTTTTAAAAGCAACAAGGCTGGTAGCAATATATTTTGGTGTGGTTCCATGTTGAAATTCGAGGGCCCAATCTGGTCTGGTTGAGCTGTGCTCAGCACAAGTCCCAAAATGGGAAATCATTATGCTCCATTATAATCCCCACAGACTGTCACAAAGCACAGAATGCACACATATGTCCCATACAAGGCAATGACCACCCATCACATGGTGCCAACCCAAGCCAGTGTTCATTGCAGAAAGTTTAAAACTGAGAGCATGTCTACAATGCACAGCTAACCCAGGTGATTGGCACCCAGATTTGAGCACCCCCCTGGTTAGCTTAGCTAGAGTACAAGCCTTCCCACAGCAAAGCCTACCCACTTTTGAGTGTCCTCACTGTTTCTGCATTTGGCTGTGTGTGTCTGGGGACCCATTTCATGCTTCTGTGCTGACACACTATAGGAGTCTTTCCCGGTCAATTCTGTTAACTGTGTGAGAACTTGCACCTCAGAGGAAAGTGTGGGAAGGGCACTGGAGGACTATCAGTGCTCAAGTGATCTTGCCTGCATCATCTCTGGAAATGGGTGTTTTCCAGTCCAACCTAAAATACAGTCGTGCAAGTAAGCACAGGTTCAAAGCACAAGTAAGCACATTCTTGAGTGTGGAGAGAAGGGGGATTTCGGCAAAAAGGACCATGGGCCAATATGTAGACGTACCCTAAAAGAACAGAGAAAAACAAAGTCCACAGCATTCCCCTTTCATATGAATATGCATACACTTTTCCCCTTTTATATGAATATTCATCTGTGGGGTGCGGTTTTATATTACCTCTGTTTGCCCTTTTAAATATTTACGGCTAAAAATGAAAACTTATCTAGAGAGTACCACATTTTTATTGCAGTCTGGCATTTATTAAAAAAATCCCAAAGTATGTCTATACACAGTCACTATAATAAGCAGTCAAAATAAATAATCTAATGGCTGACTTGTGGAAAAGAATAATTAGATCCCCAGTGGTCTTACAGCGATGCAGTCTGGAAAACTAAGGCTATTAAAAACATAAAATATTTAAGAATCTTATTACTCTCATCAATTACAATTTTCTCTATTATTGTTACAGAATCCATTGATTCTGTTTTAAGTTTGCAATATTTCTGGGGCAATTTATCATTTAGAAGCAAACATATATATTTCTTGACTGGATTTAAAATCCACTTTCGAGTCAGATTTTTAAATTTCAACAGGCAGCCGAGTCACCAGCTGTGGGGATTAGTTCTGCCACAAAGGGCCTTATCCTGCACCACTGAAGTCAATGAGCGTGCTACTTGTCATGGCTGAATTCAGTGCAAAGAGCCCTCACAAAGCCCTTTGCGCCACTTATGCCCTAAAGACAGAGTTTAGGTGGCGCAGAAGGTCTTGTGTAAGCTCTGTAAGCCAGGATGATTTTCACTCTGTTAGTCACTTTGCACGTTGGTATTTTAAATATATGCAGTAACTTGGTTACTTACTTAATAATTATTAGGGCTATCTATTAATTGCATTTAACTCATGCGATTAATTAAAAAAAATCACAATAAAAATGTATTGCGATTAACTGCACTGTTAAACAATAGAATACCAATTGAAATTTATTAAATATCGTGGGTTGTTTTTCTACATTTTCAAATATATTGATTTCTATTACAACACAGAATAAAAAGTGTATAGTGCTCACTTTATATTATTATTTTTGATTACAAATATTTGCACTGTAAAAATGATAAACAAAATAGTATTTTTCAATTCACCTCATACAAGTACTGGAGTACAATCTCTTTATTGTGAAAATGTAACTTACAAACGTTGATTTTTTTTGTTACATAACTGCACTCAAAAACAAAACCATGTAAAACTTTAGCGCCTACAAGTCCACTCAGTCCTACTTCTTGTTCAGCCAATCATTAAGACGAACAAGTTTGTTTACATTTACTGGAGATACTGCTGCCTACTTCTTATTTACAATGTCACCTGAAAGTAAGAACAGGCGTTCGCATGGCACTTTTGTAGCCAGCATTGCAAGGTATTTACGTGCCAGATATGCTAAACATTCGTATGCCTCTTCATGCTCCGGCCACCATTCCAGAGGTTATGCTTCCATGCTGATGATGCTCATTAAAAAAATAATGCATTAATTAAATTTGTGAGTGAACTCCTTGAGAGAGAATTGTATGTCTCCTGTTCTGTTTTTCCCGCATTCTGCCATATATTTCATGTTATAGCAGTCTCGGATGATGACCCAGCACATGTTCATTTTAAGAACACTTTCACAGCAGATTTGACAAAACGCAAAGAAGGTACCAATGTGATATTTCTAAAAATAGCTACGGCACTCTACCCAAGATTTAAGAATCTGAAGTGCCGTCCAAAATCTGAGAGGGATGAGGTGTGGAGCATGCTTTCAGAAGTTTTAAAAGAGCAACACTCTGATGCAGAAACTACTGAACCCAAACCACCAAAAAAGAAAATCAACCTTCTACCGGTGGCATCTGACTTAGATGATGAAAATGAACATGCATCGGTCCTCTCTGCTTTGGATTGTTATTGAGTAGAACCTGTCATCAGCATGGACGCATGTCCTCTGGAATCGTGGTTGAAGCATCAAGGGACATATGAATCTTTAGTGCATTTGGCACGTAAATGTCTCCTGCAAATTGTAACCAAACTTATTTGCCTGAGCGATTGGCTGAAGTAGGACTGAGTGAACTTGTAGGCTCTAAAGTTTTACATTGTTTTATTTTTGAATGCAGGTTATTTTTGCATATAATTCTACATTTGTAAGTTACACTTTCACAATAAAAAGATTGTACTCTAGTACTTGTATGAGGTGAATTGAAAAATACTATTTATTTTGTTTATCATTTTTACAGTGCAAATATTTGTACTAAAAATAATAATATAAAGTGAGCACTGTACACTTTGTATTCTGTGTTGTAATTGAAATCAATATATTTGAAAATGTAGAAAACATCAAAAAATATTTAAATAAATGGTGTTCCATTACTGTTTAACAGCACAATTAATCGTGATTAATTTTTTTAATCACTTGACAGCCCTAATAATTATTAATAATTTGCTGGGGTCTCACTTTATGCAAAAAACTTTAAATCAACTGATACACAGGGCCGCTGAGAGCGGGGTTCGGGCCCCGGTGAAAATTTTTTTCGGGCCCCCCAGCAAGGGCGGACCAGCTAAACATGGCCGACGAGGTGGGGGGGGAAGCCGGGCCCCGGACCCCCTTCCGGACCGCCGGGCCCCGATAAGGTGACGAGGGGCGGGGGGGGAAACTGGGGAAGCTGGACCCCGGGCCCGCTTCCGGACTGCCGGGCCCTGGTAATTTGTACCGGCTTCCCCCTGCTCTCGTCGGCCCTGCTGATACATACATTAGTGCAGACCTCATGACCAGACCACATGCATGCTCAGGGAAGACTGGAGAATACAGTTGGCTAACCCCACCCCCCCCGCCCCAGTCCCTCCCAAAAAATCAGTAAAAAACAAAATGTTGACCAAAGATTTTGTAAAATATATGTATGTATTTTGTTGTCTTGTAGACATTTGAGTTTTTGTCAAAAATCAACATTTAAAAGATTTCACTCATTTCTACTGGAAAATCATATATGCTGGATTTACTCACTTGGCGTCCTGAATCTCTGAGCATTCAGCGGGCTGCTCTGGGGACCTTGCTTAAAGAAGGATCCCTGTTGTAGAAAAGACTTGGAAAAGATGGCAGAGCCCCAGGAGGTATGTTTTGTTTCCATTTCAGCTTAGTGCCTCTGATATGCATTCTCTGGCTTGGCCATTCCTCCTTCCCTATCCCCACAGGAACACCAGACTCATGAAAAGCCCTTTGTGGGATCCAAGGGATGGATGACACACTTTTACAGGAAGGTGGGGAATTTGAACCCATAGACCTCTTCCTGATGAAGTCTCTCCCCTGAAGCCTTTACATAGCCAGCTCCAGGTTAGAGGTGGAAGGGAAGAAGTGCACAGCCTGAGAGGAGGTAGATGAAGAGCTGGGGAGGCCAACAGCAGGCATGCTGTCTGGAGGAGGGGAGCTAGTTCGTAAGCACCACTTGCTACAACTTGTACTTCTCCAAAGGCATCAAGAAGCCTGTGCATTGAGTGGGGTGGGAACAGAACAGTGGCTACAAACACCTCCATCCCAGATTGTAAATCATGTGCTAAAGGAAACATTCCAGACCTGTTGTCAGGGCAGCAGAACATCATTCCCATTTTTCTGTAGTTGAGAGATGGCACTTTAGATTACTGATACTTTATACATTTGTTTTCTCTTTAGTCAGTGTAATTTACCTGACAAACAACTAGAGATGGGCTCAAACTAGAGCACCCGCGCCCTCCCCCACCCCCTTTGGAAAACTCCTGACTCTGGGAAAGTTTGGATCTGAGTTTATACGCAGCCACTCAAACAAGGCTTCCCAGGAAAAAATCTCTCCACACACCATTCATGGGAACTGACACTATGCAGCCTTCCTATTCCTCCTTCAGCTGCTGGCATTTGGGTTTCCCCGAGAGGTCTCTGAGCTGGGTAGGGACTACACCAGATACTGCTTAGTTTATGAGATGTGATAAGCTTTCAGCCTGAGGTGATATGACTGCAGGCTGCGGGTTGTTGTTGTTGTATATGACCCAGAGTGGCATAACCCTAAAATATCTGACAATCATGTCTAAATATATTAAATCAGCTATTCAGGCAGGTTAAACACAACTGGCAACTGGAATTTTACTTCATATCTATTAACATGTATCATATTTTAATTGTTAATGCTCCTACAATTACACCAATCAAGCAATTGTGAGGTTCCCATCGTCCACATGGATGATATATTGTTGAAGTAATTGAAATTTACTTTGGTTGGGAGAAAGTAATAAATTAGAACTGATTTCAGATGATTTTAACATTTACACAATCGGGCCCTAGCGCTGCAAAGAGTTACTCTGCTATTTAACCGATGCACTGTGAGTAGTCCCACTTAAGTCAATGGGACTATTCACAATGTATAAAGTTAAGCACATGTGTAAGTCTTTGCAGGATCAGGGCCTAAACCACATAACTAATATTGCACTACTATGAACATATTTGAAACATGTAGGAATTTTAAAAATATTTTAAATTTCTAACTCAATATCTATTGACTTGTATGAATATTGCAATCACTGTAACGTCTTCTGTGTTGTATATTACCTCTCTGGGATGCTGGTAGAAATTAGATATTTATCTCTCATTGAGATTTTTCTGTTAACATATGTGTCATCTAAATAATAGCTGAAGGTACAGAGGCTTTTCTACAGTCCATAGAATGTATGCTAGTAAAACAGTTTTCTAAAATATGCATGCTGCTCTACTGATTTTCCTTTCACAGTTGGAATGTAGATCCCAAACCAACATTACAGGAACTCAGTGGGGCTCTAGATATAACTTTAAATATATTTAACTCTTTGGGGTGGAAGAAGGTGTACTGATATTTACAACACTAAGAGATTTCTATCTAAGCAACTTGAGCACTGGGATCTCAAAGCAAAAGGTTCTACTATCTGAGCTAAAAGACTAGGCATATTAGCATGGAGGCAGCTTCAGAATTATAAACCTCCATATGTTGTCTTGCCACTAGAGGGAGACACATATTCACACTGTGTCACTATGGGTTAAACAGGCACATAAATTGAGTCATTTCTTCTGACAAGCAGGGTGACATAGTGGATGAGTGTAAAGTCTGTCATATGTGAAACCTGGGTTCCATTCTTGCAGTACTATTGTCCAACTATTCAGTTATCTGATCTGTAAAAAGGGTGAGTCAATAGTTGCCTCCCGTAAGGTAAGAGTATGAATCTTTGGTTAATAAGGGTTGTGAAGTACACTGAAATATTAAGAGCAGTCAATAGAAGAACTCAGGGCCGGTGCAAGGATATTTTGCACCCTAGGCGAAACTTCCACCTTGCACCCCTCTCCCCCCGGAGTATCACATTATAAACTTTCAAAAATGAATACTGCATAATTTGGCATTGTTCATTAGAATGAATACACATTCGGCTTGAAAATTTATTAATTTAATTATTTAGCCTACATATTTAATGAAAATAAATGAATAACTTGACAGGGTGTGGGGCTGGCTGGCTTCCAGCAGGAAGGTGCAGCAGGGGTTGGCTGGAGACGGGGGGTATGGGGCTGTTTGGCTTCGGGCAGGGCAGGGGATGCGGAGCTGGTTGGAGATGGGGTGCGGGGTTGGCTGGAGACAGGGGTGTGGGGCTGGCTGCGGGCAGGGCAGGGGGTGCGGGGCTGGCTGCTGGCAGGGTGGTGGGTACCAGGGCCGTCCCTAGATATTCTGGGGACCCATGCAGCCCCCCCGCGGGGGGTGTGTGCCCCAGGCCTCCGTGGGGGGGGGGGCGGGAGCGGGGGGGCCCCAGGCTTCCGTGAGGGGGCAGGCCTCCAGGGGGCGGGGCTGGCTTGGGGGGGCAGGGGGAACCACCCCCCAGCACTCACCGGCGGCGCGGCTGGGGCCGGGTCTCTGTACTTCCTGCCGCCGGAGAGTGCAGGCCCGGCCCTGCTGCAGAGCTCAGGGAAGTGGGGGCAGGGCGGGGCTGAGCAGGGGCGGGGCCCTGGGGAAGAGCCAGAGCAGCAGGGAGCAGCGCAGCACCCCCTGCAGCCGGAGGAGGAATGACATCACTTCCTGGCAGGCTGGAGCTGATCAGAGCCGCAGCACCCCCTTGCACAACGGCGGGAAGAGGGTTACATGTTTAGCCGGCGCCGGGTGAGCATCCCAGACATTCTGGGCACCGCTTTTTGGCGCCCTAGGCGGATGCCTGGTTTGCCTAGTGGTTGCACCGGCCCTGGAAGAACTGGGATTACATCTTTTGACTTGTAGCTCTGAGCACCTACCCCTAGGATATGGTGTGGGGAAGTCTTTCTCTCACACACATTTTACCGTTATGCGTGACAGACCTTGACAATGTGTAAGTGGCACATCTGCTGCTGCACCCACCTAAGTCGGGATTGCTCAGCAGCCGGTATGGATGTTCTGGTGTGGCAGACCTCAGGAGGAGATACAAGTCAGATATTTAAATGTGGCTCTAGACAGTCAGTTTGGCTTAGAAAGGTTACTCTAGGTCCCAAGGTGTAGTAAGTCCTTGTGCAAGTGTGTTCAGCAGCAGGATTTAACCATTCATAGAGTTCAAGACAAGAAGGGACCATTAGATGATCTAGTCTGACCTGTGTAGAATGTCATCCAATTACCACTGTATTGAGCCTAATAACTTGTGTTTGACTGAAGTATAGCTTCCACAAAGGTATCCAGCCTTGATTTGAAGACACCAAGACATGGAGAATCCACCACTTCCCCTAGTAGTCTGTTCTGATGATTAATTGTAAAAAAATTGTGCCTTACTTCTAATTTGAATGTGTTTGGCTTTAACTTCCAGTCACAGGTTCTTGTTATGCCTTTCTCAGCTTGATAAAAGAGCCCTTTAATAACTGGTGTTTTCTCTCGGTGAAGATACTCAGACACTGTGCACAACCTCCAATTTTTCAATATTCTTTTAAAAATGTGGACACCAGAACTGTATGCAGTATTCCAGCATCAGTCTCACCAATGCCGGATGCGGAAGTAAAATCACCTCTCTACTCTCCTACTCACTGCTCCACTATTTATCAGTGGCGGGCTGAGACATTTTTTAATCAGGCATGCGATTCTACACTTACATGCAAAATGTTGTTCTTCATGTGGCGTGACCTCACACTTAAGATGCATTTTTTCTACAAAATGGTGTCCTCCATGCATGTTCGGCAGCTGGGTGGAATCATCCTGCAGGCACAGCTGGTCCTGCATACACTACTCCTATTTATACATGCAAGGATAGCATTAGCTCTGTTTGCCACGCCACCATGCTGGGAGCTTGTGTTCAGTTGCTTGTTCACTATAACTCCTAAATCCTTTTCTGAGTGTTTTCCAAAATACAGTCCTCCATTTGGGGAGAAAATATTGGGTAACAAAGTGCTTTTTAATTTAGTGGAGAAAGGCATAATGGGAATCAATGGCTGGAAACTGAAGCCAGACAAGTTCAAAACAAGAAATAAAGCACACATTTTTAACAGTGAGAGTGATTAACCATTGGAACAACCTACCCAAGGAAAGTGATGGATTCTCTGTCTCTTGAGATTTTCTAATCAAGGCTATGGATGGCTTTCTGGAAGCTATGCTTTAGTCAAACATGAGCTACTGGGCTCAATACAAGGGGTGAAATTCAGCCTGTGATATACAGAAGGTCAGACTAGATGATCGAATGGTCCCATCTGGCCTTAACCTCTGTGAGTTCTGTAGGTTCTGGAGAGTACAGGCAACGGTAAACCCTCATTGGCAAAGTCTTGGACCTTGGTGTTCACAATTATTCCTTAAATGTTCACAAGCCTACCCAGCCTCCTATCAGGCCTACATTTTCATTGGGGATGTCTGTGTTTAAGGAATATATGGTTTAAAGCATTCTGATATAGTTATGAAGTGCCAGACCATCCCTCTAGCCCTGATCAGGGATACTGAAATCCACACTCAAGTAATCTTGTGTGGTTTAGAACTAGGGAAGCAAATAACAAATCTGATTGGGTTGTCTGCTTAGATGCTTCTAGAAAGCCAACATCAGCTATAAAAAACACACACTGTCTGTAACAGGCAATGTGGTAGCAGTGGGCACTCTGTACTCATTCACAATGGAGTGTTCCAGTCTGGTGTCACCAGATGTTGCTGCACACAATAGGGATGGGATTAGCGGGAGTAACAAAAACCTGTCACAGCACAAAAGCATGGCCTTCTGGTCATGACAAATAAAACTGCCTGCTATGACTAGCAGAACATATGAATCATACCCTCCTTTCAGCTCTTTCTGAGAGATAAACAACTGAGTTGTCCTTTAAATACAGCCCCCATACAGACAGCACGCACACACACACACATAAAAAGCAAATTTAGCTTCTTAAACACCATGCAAACATCAGGCATAGAAACAAACTCTTCTATACAAATGATCATCTCTAGGCCACTCGTTTCATGCTACACAATACACAACAGCACTACGAATGTCCTCTGTTTGTCTTCATCAAGGCTTTCACATGCTTACATACTTACATTAAATGTAGCAAATTGCTGGTTTCATTCCTGTAAGGGTATATTATGTCTTTGCATGTTATATCTAATTTTTTTCAGAGTGGTTCCATTTCAACAGTGACATGAGGAGATTTTTGTATTGACCTTCCTCCCTCTCTACTGCCAAGGAGGTGATTCTGAATACAAGTGAAAGGTCAGCTGGTTTTGTGTCCCAGTCTAGATCTTGTCAGTGGGCTGGGGGACCTGAGGTCTTAAAGTGATGGTAATAATGGGGAAGTACCGCACCACAAAATCTGGTCTGTTGTGTTGCATGGAAGCTTGGTGGTTGCATCTACCCATGATGGTTGTATGGGTGGAATTATGAGTTCAAGATTTGTATAGTAATAAAATCTTCCCAATGTCTTAAAATAAATTTTCACTAACTGTGAGTCCAAACACTTACCGGTACCTTTATTTAATTCTCATCTGGAGGGAAGGCTTGGAGCTGGAGTGAAGAGCTTATGGGAGTGCATTATTACCTGATTTGATTGCTTGCATATGTGGTTTTCCTTGGCAGAAACCAGACTGAGGCCTAATACTCAAAAAGTGCAGGTTTCCCCATCCTTTTTATTTTTAATCTCCTTGCAAATAATAGTCAGACTGCCTGCAACAGACTGTGTTGAAGACTAAACAAATCCTGCACTAGTTTTTAAACAGCCCAAGGGAAATGCTAATAATGGAGTCCCTGAGGCAAATTTCCTATTACTTTAATAGCATTTGCACAAAGTGCCAATCTAGATCATTGCTGCGCAACCTAGCTAACTTGGCTATAGGTTGTAGAAGCAGGCATTAGTTGAGCACTATGCCAAGTATACTTGAGAGAATTATTCTATCTGAGGGATCCAGCCCTTTATTTGTATACAGCACTTGAAACTGACTTTCCTATAACAGGCCAGAGTGTAAAATGTATTTTATTTCTCTGATTTTTCTTCTACAGTAAGGTACTAGAGATAATATTTACACATTTGTGTTATAAAAGGCTTTCCCCTTTTTCCTGTTAAATAGCTAAGATCCAAGAAAATACCTGATAAATATGTTAAAAACCCACCGGTTGCCAACCAAGCTTTTGCTTACCATTATGAATTCCTAAAGCTTAGAATTCACTACAGTGCAATGATCACACTTTATTCAATTTTCAAAATGTTCTCTTCGTATTTCATTTGTGTAGATTATGACTAAAAATGTTTACCATATCATTTAAGAACTTAGAAATGCTAAAGAAAATCATGGCTACATTATAACTTTTTGTGTCATAAAATAGATTATTGTATTGCCAATATCCCATATTATGAAAATGGTGTGTAGTAATTAGGTGGCTGCTGCTGCTGGAATTATTTTGAACAGATCAAAGGATGATTGGGCTCAGGTATCAGCTAAAGGGAAAACAAATGTGTCTTAGCTAGCAGTGCGTTTTGGAAGAAAACAATATTAGTGTTGGCCTTTGGTCTTTCATTTATTTAATCTTGTTTTATCAGCGAAAACAGATCAGAGAGGTTCCTTCAATGCACCATCTGTTTCTTTGCAATTGGGAATGGTAGAATAATTTTCTGAGGAACTGCTGACAAGATGTGGCAAGGGAACAATAATCCATAAGGACCAGATTTCTCATTAAAATCACTAGCTCAGCTGTGCTATAGCAAATCTTTGATTTACGCTGGTCACCCTGTGGTGTGAGGGGGACAGGGAGGTGGCTTTTTTTTTTTACTGCCTGTCCTAGTTCTGAGGCTCTTGACAGTACCTAGAATTATTGTCACATCAGTTTTGGCAGCAGAGACTCACTTAGGTCAGTAAGATTATTGCAGACAGTCAATCTGTCATGATAACAGAAGTAACCATAGTCACTCCATGACCTTCACCTAGTTGTTCCATGAATTCTTCAGGTTGGTTGACTGTTGTCGTCTCATCTTTTAGGTTCTTACTAGGAAAGAAAGGCGGATTTCTCAAGGCTCCTCCTGAATTAGAAAGGGGGACTGCCTCTCATCCCTCTTGCCTCTGGAACAAAGGTGAATATTGACATTGAATCATCTCCCCAAAGTGCCTGTGGTCTGTTTCCCCCATACAGAGTCTGTATTACAAACTCTTAGCTCAGGTCTCCTCCATTACCGTCGCTGAGATGCCCGTTTCTGGGACACTGCCTCAGCCGGACATGTCAGTCTGCTGACTGAAGTAACAGGCAGACAAGCTAAGAGGCTTCAGGACAGTGTTAAAAGTAAAAAAAACTACCACCAGGGTGCAGTGGGATGGAAATGAGACATACTAGGAGGATTAAGAACACAAGGGAGCGATGGAAGAAACAAATTCGGTGGCAATGTTGAGCAGGGGAGAATGTTCTCTACAGACTGAAGAATCATTGATGCAGACAGTCATAGACTCATAGACTTTAAGGTCAGAAGGGACCATTATGGTCATCTAGTCTGATCTCCCGCATGATGCAGGCCACAAAAGCTGACCCACCCACTTTCCCTTAACTCAGCTGTTGAAGTCTCCAGATCGTGATTTAAAGACTTCAAGTCGCAGAGAATCCTCCAGCTTGCGACCCCTGCCCTATGCTGCGGAGGAAGGCGAAAAACCTCCAGGGCCTCTGCCAATCTACCCTGGAGGAAAATTCCTTCCCGACCCCAAATATGGCGATCAGTAGAACCCCGAGCATATAGGCAAGATTCTCCAGCCGGACCCTCATTTTACCAGCGATGGCACGTTTTTGCCTAATTGACTAAAATCATGTTATCCCATCAAACCATTCCCTCCATAAACTTATCTAGCCTAATCTTAAAGCCAGAAAGGTCTTTCGCTCCCACCGTTTCCCTCGGAAGGCTGTTCCAAAATTTCACCCCTCTGATGGTTAGAAACCTTCGTCTAATTTCAAGCCTAAACTTCCCCACAGCCAGTTTATATCCATTTGTTCTCGTGTCCACATTAGTACTGAGCTGAAATAATTCCTCTCCCTCCCTGGTATTTATCCCTCTGATATATTTAAAGAGAGCAATCATATCCCCCCTCAGCCTTCTTTTGGTTAGGCTAAACAAACCGAGCTCCTCGAGTCTCCTTTCATACGACGGGTTTTCCATTCCTCGGATCATCCTAGTGGCCCTTCTCTGTACCCGTTCCAGTTTGAGTTCATCCTTTTTAAACATGGGAGACCAGAACTGCACACAGTACTCCAAATGAGGTCTCACCAGAGCCTTGTATAACGGAAGCAGCACCTCCTTGTCCCTACTAGAAATACCTCGCCTAATGCATCCCAAGACCGCATTAGCTTTTTTCACGGCCACGTCACATTGCCGACTCATAGTCATCCTGCGGTCAACCAGGACTCCGAGGTCCTTCTCCTCCTCCGTTACTTCCAACCGATGCGTCCCCAGCTTATAACTAAAATTCTTGTTAGTCATCCCTAAATGCATCACCTTACACTTCTCACTATTAAATTTCATCCTATTACTATTACTTCAATTTACAAGGTCATCCAAGTCTCCCTGCAGGATATCCTGATCCTTCTCCGAATTGGCAATACCTCCCAACTTTGTGTCATCCGCAAACTTTATCAGCCCACTCCTACATTTGGTTCCGAGTTCAGTAATAAATAGATTAAATAAAATCGGACCCAAAACCGAACCTTGAGGAACCCCACTGGTGACCTCCCTCCAACCTGACAGTTCACCTTTCAGTACTACCCGCTGCAGTCTCCCCTTTAACCAGTTCTTTATCCATCTCTGGATTTTCATATCGATCCCCATCTTTTCCAATTTAACCAATAATTCCTCATGCGGTACCGTATCAAACACTTTACTAAAATCGAGGTATATTAGATCCACCGCATTTCCTTTATCTAGAAAGTCTGTTACTTTCTCAAAGAAGGAGATCAGGTTGGTTTGGCACGATCTGCCTTTCGTAAACCCATGTTGTAATTTGTCCCAATTGCCATTCACCTCAAGGTCCTTAACTACTTTCTCCTTCAAATTTTTTTCCAAGACCTTGCATACTACAGATGTTAAACTAACAGGCCTATAGTTACCCGGGTCACTTTTTTTCCCTTTCTTGAAAATAGGAACCACATTAGCTATTTTCCAGTCCAACGGTACCACCCCCGAGTTTACAGATTCATTAAAAATTATAGCGAAGGGGCTTGCAATTTCTTGCGCCAGTTCCTTCAATATTCTAGGATGAAGATCATCCGGTCCGCCCGATTTAGTCCCATTTAGCTGTTCAAGTTTGGCTTCCACCTCTGATATGGTAATGTCAATCCTCCCCCCCTTTATTCCCCTCTGTCCTGCTGCCTCTATTCCTAAGCCCTTCATTAGCCTTATTAAAGACCGATGCAAAATATTCATTTAGACATTGTGCCATGCCTAAATTATCCTTAATCTCCACTCCATCTACATTCTTCAGCAGTCCCACTTCCTCTTTCTTTGTTTTCTTCCTATTTATATGGCTGTAAAACCTCTTACTATTGGTTTTAATTCCCCTCGCAAGGTCCAACTCTACATGGCTTTTGGCCTTTCTCACTGCATCTCTACATGCTCTGACCTCAATAAGGTAGGTTTCCTTGCTGATCCCTCCCCTCTTCCATTCTTTGTACGCTTTCTGTTTTTTCTTAATCGTCCCTTTGAGACGCTCGGTCATCCAGCTAGATCTAAATCTCCTGCCTACTAACTGTTTTCCCTTTCTCGGGATACAGGCCTCGGACAGCTCGTGCAACTTCAACTTGAAATAATCCCAGGCGCCATCTGCCTTTAGATCCCTAAATATGTTAGC
Organism: Terrapene triunguis; assembly: GCF_002925995.2. Lineage (NCBI taxonomy): Eukaryota > Metazoa > Chordata > Testudines > Emydidae > Terrapene > Terrapene triunguis. The sequence continues at coordinate 48,892,261 of NW_020664446.1, read as the reverse complement.
CCAATCCACTTCCCTAAGTAGTTTCCTTAATTTATTAAAGTTGGCCTTTTTGAAATCGTAAACCTTAGTCACAGTTTTAATTCTGTTAATCCTACCATTTAGTTTAAACCGAATTAGCTCATGGTCACTCGAGCCAAGGTTGTCCCCTAGAACCATTTCCTCAACGAGATCCTCACTACTCACCAGCACCAAACCTAAAATGGCATCCCCCATCGTCGGTTCAGCTACTACTTGATGAAGGAATTCATCTGCTAGCACGTCTAGGAACATCTGAGCCCTATTATTGTTACTAGCATTTGTTCCCCAGTCTATATCTGGGAAGTTGAAGTCCCCCATGATTACACAGTTCTTATTAGTTTTTACTTCCCTAAAAACATTAAATAGTTCTCTGTCCGCTTCCAGGCTAGATCCCGGCGGTCTATAGCACACCCCAAGTACTATCCCAGGGGAGGCTCTAGTATTTCTTTTACCCAGTGTGATTATTGCCCAGACAGACTCTGTGTTATCCATTCCATCAGTTATTATTTCTTTACAGTTTACCTCATTATTGACATACAATGCCACTCCCCCACCTTTACCTTTGTTCCGGTCATTTCTAAACAGCACATACCCTTCCATACCTGTACTCCAGTCATGACTACCGTTCCACCACGTTTCGGTTATTCCTACGATATCCGGTTTCATTTCTTGGACCAGGAGCTCCAATTCCTCCATTTTGTTACCTAGGCTTCTCGCATTGGTGTATAAACATCTTACTGTATTCTGTTTATCCTTTCTCTCATTAGTTATGCAATTTGGTACGGACCCTGTACTGTCCATCCTCCCCCTCCTCCTTATGTCTAATCCCTTACCCCTACCTATATCTGTGCTTATCTCTTCCCCCTCCTTTTCAGTGTTTGAATCTGGCGTGGAGAATAACTGGACATCTCCCAACCGTCTCCCCCAAATGCCTAGTTTAAAGCCCTTTTGATGAGATGAGCCAGCCTCCCTCCCAGAAGTCTATTTCCTTCCCTACTCAGGTGAAGTCCATCCCGTGAGAACAGCTGTCTGTCCCCGAAAGCCTCCTAGTGGCCATACATCCCAAAGCCCTCCTTATAGCACCACTCCCTTAGCCAGCTATTTATCCTCACAATTCTGTCAGCCCTTTGCTGTCCTTCTCTAGGAACAGGCAGAATCCCACTGAAGATAATCTGAGCCTCGACTTCCTTAAGCGTCTTCCCCAGCCTGGCATAATCTCCCTTGATTCTCTCTAGCGAGAACCTAGCCGTGTCATTCGTTCCTACATGGAGGATGATCAAGGGGTTCTTACCTGCTCCTTTTAGGATCCTTTTCAACCGCTGGTCCACATCCCATATCTTAGCGCCCGGCAGACAGCACACTCTTCTGTTTTCTGGGTCCGCCCTGGTCACAGGCCTGTCTAACCTCCTCAGTAAGGAGTCCCCAATCACATAAACCTGCCTTTGCCTGGTGACAGTGCGATCTACTAATCTTTCCCCTGTTCCCTCTAGTCGCAACTCCTGTCTGTTTCTATTTTCCCTTATGGTCCCCCTAGTGCCATCCTGTATCCTCCCGGGGCTCAGTATTGATGCTGTCTCCATCAACTCCTCCCCTCTTTCTATGGGACTAGCCACTCTTCTCTTCTTCCTCACCCTCCCACCATCAGTTACCACCTGCTGCCTCCCCTCCTCGTTATCCAAACACCCAAACCTGTTCCTGAGTTCTATTTCCCCCTCACTAGCCCTCCTTTTCCTTGGCCTGCTTCTCACGGTCACATGCTTCCACTGCTCTTGTTCTCCCCGCGACATTCCCCCCTCACAGACCATAGCCCCCGCTTCCACCTGCACCCCTGAGCATTCTCCTTCAGCCACTCCCTGCCTTTGCTCCATTAGCTGCTCGAACCCCCTTCTAACCTCTACCAGGGTATCTACCTGCATCTCCAACCCTCGGATCTTTTCTTCCAGCAGGTCTATTAGGCGGCACTTCATACAGACATACCTCTGTTCAGGCGCCCCTGCTAGAACCATGTACATACCGCAGCTGCCACATGCAATCATCTGCATTGTGTCCCCCGCTGCCTGGCTCATGGCTGCTATGGTCTCTGCTCACTGCTTCTGGGGAAACAGAGCACACCGAACACCGCGCCCTCCTCCCCTTCCACCTCCCCCTGTAAACTCCCACTTAAACTCCCCTGTTAGCAGCCCTGTTTGCCGGCTCCTGGGTGCCGCTGCTCGCTGCTTGTCAGTGAATGAGGACAGACATATGGAGGGATTTTAAGCAGCAGCAGCCCACAACTTTATTAAACTTAAATTGGGCAAGGGCTCTACCTCCAGACTCTCACATATTAGGGTGGGGATTATAGGGTTCCTACCATATAGCCCAGGATTGACTCTCCTCAGCCTAACCTCAGGCTTCAGCTTGTTTTTCCTGAATCCTTTCATTCCTTTCCCCTCCCCCAATGAGGAGGACAGAGTGTACTAAAAAGGGGGAACTTGGCAGGTGAAGGCCATCAGATTTCCTCTATCCCATGGCACAAGGCCCATCAGCACAATCCCAGGTCTCTTACTTCTGGGAACTGGCCCATTTAGCCTTCTAACTGCACTGGAAACCAGCTGCAAGTTGTGATAAACTGACATCCATACCAAGTACCACAAATTACTAAATCCTACTCCAATTTAACCTAACTGTGCCTCTAGGATGCTGCAAAAAGGGGGAAGACCCCACCAGGCCTCTGCCAATTTGGCCCCAATGGGAAGAAAAAATTCCTTCCTGACCCCTTAAAACAAGCAATCCATCAGACCCTCAGCATCTGCAAAACATAGCTCTGATATTACAGTTAAGGGTGGGGTTGAGGGGGGCTGCTGAAATGGAGCAGGAAGAGGGTCCCTAAACAACCCAGGCTAAGGATTAAATTAATGAAAGAGGAGAGGGAGAGACCAATCAGTTCCCGTCCTCCTCTGGCTGGCCAATGAGTAGAGGGAGCCTCCAGGGAGGCGGGGCCATGCCTACATTCCCCCAGTGTGTAACCCCCCCCCCTCCTCCAAGGGCAGTCTTCCAGTCATGACTAGTTCCATTATGTTCTCCCCCCATTGAAGAGGGTGGGTGGCCTTTCCTCCCCCACCCTGCCAAAATGAAAGCCACATTTAAAATGTTAATCTCCCTTTAAATATTTCTGTTCCTCAGAGATCTCACAACAGATCTCATCAGTCTCTGCAGGAGGATCCCCAGGTTAACTAAAAATGTCATCTAAACTTTGACTCAACATGGCCTAATGGGATTCCATGTCTATTGGGTGCATTTCTGGCTGAGATCATTGACTGGAGAAGGCCTTTTTCTTCCTCTCTGTTATAGGGCAGCTGCTTTGTTTACTTTTGTTGTGGAGGCTTTTACTATTAGTGTCTGCATAGCTTTGGGAGAGGGGCCTTTTTGTGTTGTGTAGAAATCCAAATAAATAAATATAAAATGTATTCAGTTTAATAGTAAAATGACTGTTGTTTTTGTTGAGCTATCAGCCTTGAAAGGTCAGCCTGGAATCTGAAAGTCAATGTGCATTCTGTCTATCTGATGTATTGTTACCAGAGATAAAAAATAAAATAAACATCTACAATTGGAATTTAGGCTCCACTCTGGTAAGTACATAAACACATGTATAGCTTTACACATAAGAGTAGTCCTACAGAACAGCTCACAAGTGTAAAGTAAAGCATGTATATAAGTGCTTGCAGGATCAGGGCCTTAATTAACGATTTTGATTGATAAACTGCCCCATATGTGCTGGCTCTGCAGTGCTAACAGGAGTGAAAGGTAAAGGAGGCATATATGACTGAGTGCACACAGAGGGAGCAGGTGTGGGGAGGAAGGTGGTGTGTTTGTAAAATGCACAGGATCTACTCCACCACCAGCAAGCCGAGGGTTAACTGCAGCTCATGTTCCCCTTTGGCATAGGTGCTAATGGGAAGTGTGGAGGCAAGGCTGGAGACTGAAAGGCAATCAAGATCACAGAACATGGTAGGCTACACAAGGGGGATGTGCCTCCAAGCAAAGAGAATCCATGCCCTGTTGCTATAGAGCGGAGGTGTGACCCATATTGGGGTTTTCTATTTTGTTTTCTGGCACTGCAGGCTGTATTTGTTTTGTTGTTTGTTGTAAATGTTGCTCTCCAAAGACCTTCCAGAAATAGAAGCCTCAAGGAAGAACATGACTGGCTTGAAAGATTATTTTGTTTTGATTGTTAAATCTGCTGCACCAGTCTACCAGCTCGCAATGTCAGTTTCACATAGGCATGCTTCAGTGCATTACCACACTTTAAGTTGCTAAATCCAGCCAACCGCCTCTCTGCTCCTCTGGGGCCAAGATAAAGAAGAGAGAGTTGCAGACCTTGGAGAAGTGGACTAGCAGTTCATAGGAAGCCAGAATAGCTGCTGAGCTCTGACTCGCTAGTCAGAACCACTTTGTACTCCCTCCACAGTTCAGTAGGGACTAAAACATTGCTGAGGAAATATCAGGTGTCCATTTCTCCTAGACTGGAAACTTGAGATTCTAGAGATGCTACTGCAGAACTCCTCCACTGCCCTATCACAGAAATAAGATATAGGAGCAAAATATGACCCAGGCATAAATGGGTACAGTACAACTGACTTCAAAGAAGATAGACTTTCACTTGACATAGGCAGGTGCAAATTTGGCTTTCAACTCCTACAGAGGCTGACCTTCCCCTTTCCCAGGATATGCTGTCTGATGCACTATCCTCTCTTGGAAAAAATTTGCGGGGGAGAGAGAGAGAGAGGAAAAGTGGCAATTTTTTTGGGGTGCCCAGTTTTAAACACCTAGGGCCTGATTTTCAGAGGGGCTGAGCACTGACATCTTCCATTGACTGCAACTGTAGGTGCAAATGCTTGCACCTAAGTAATTGTGCATGCAAGCTGTTTGCAAGTTGCAGATGAACATTGCTGAAAATCAGACTTGCTGTGTATTCCAATTCACAAGCATGAGCAGTTTTTACTGTTGCTAATGATGTCGATAGAGGAACACTTTCTCTTGGAGACTTTAAGGTGCCACCAGACTCCTTGTTGTTTTTGTAGATACAGACTAACACGGGTACACCCTGATACTTGACTTTCTCTTGGAGATAGCCTTGCTACTTTCAGATTTGTTTTGAATGAAACTGCAAAATATTGACATATTTTTAAAAATTTGAGCAATGCTCCACCCTATTGAAGTTAACTATCTTCAAAATTCTTTAACAATAAACTCTGTGAATTTTCTATTAACTCTTGGGTGGTCACAGCTCTGTGGCTAATTCACCATGGAGACAGCAGGAGCCTGGGGAAAAACCATGGAGGGAAATTAAAAAAAAAAATCTTGGTGGTCACTGAAGACCCTCACCAGACCGTAGTCCTACAGACCTTTTTTTCCAGAATACTTCAACTCCATGTCTATGGTTGAACACCTAATTGTTTACACTGACCTCTCAAAAAAGAGTGGGGGATGTCCTGGTAACAAATGCACTGGCAAATGAGGGATGGCTAGTTTGGTTTAAGAACAGTATGTATTTTACATGTCTCAAGAGTTTTCCTCAATGCATTTAAGCCCTGTGTCGAAAAACATTCTTGTACATACACAGTCATAAATTCACAGCACCTAAGGATCTAGATACTCTCTCTGCCTTCTTGCGATTATTGGCTTTTGTGAAATGATTACAGAGTCAAGATAGAGAACAGCCCTGCTGGATGTTTAAGACAAACATGTCTGCGCAGAAGGCATTGAAAAAAAATGCAAGAAAAGGGCAGCCTTGTAAAGGGATTTGCTGTGTGGACATTGCTTTAATGTTGTGGCTCAAGCTTGAGCCCCCTTCCCCCAGGCTTGAGAGGGCCAAGTTCTAGGCCAAGCTGCAGCATCTCCATAGCTATTTTTAGCACACTAGCATGAGCCCTGCCATCCCAAGTCTGTGGACCCAGGCTGGGAGATATGCTCCCAGATGCAGTGTAGATGAACTGTTTAAGGCCATTGCACAGTGAATCAGCCTCATTGCATTAATTTGATAAGGGCTGGCTCTAGGGGTGGGTGAGCAGGGCAATTGTTCTGAGTGCTGATCTGCTTTTCTGATCAGCTTTTTTTTTTTTTTTTTTTTTGCTCTGCTTCTTATTGGCTGGCCTCTTTTATGCTTGGCCACTGTGTGGGTGCCAAAGGCGTTTTCCTCCCTGTCCAGCGAAAGGGCTAGGGATGCTCCTGATTTTGATTGTTGGGTGATAGGTGTTGAGATTGCTGCTGCTTTACATAATAAAGCTTCAGCCATTCCGAGACCAGAATCCATTCGTAGTCTTTATTCCTTGACCTCTCAATGGGAACACCAACTAATCTTTTGTAGAAAAAGTCTCTAGAAATGAATATACTGCCAAGTGGAGAAAGGAAAGTTACATGGTTGAAGCAGTACATTTTAATTTATTACTGGGCAACATTTCAGAAGTTAAATGCACTCTTGGAAAATAGAATCAGGTGAATGTCAATGAGGCCACACCACCTCCTAGCAGCTGCCTCCTCTATATTGCCTAAAAGCATATTTTCTCCTGTTTGGCAAAGCATCATTGCCAACTGTCTATACAGAAAATCCATAAATAAAATAGGGTCAAATCAACCCCCATGGTCCACATGATGCCATGGAAACTCTGCTGCTTGAAGGCTGTGAAGCTTTCTGTATCTATTGTCAGCTTATTAGATTTTTCCACTGGGTCGGATAGCTCCTCCTGGCCTTTCGTTGTCACTCAACATTTGAAAATCTGTTACAGAATAATTACTGCAAGAGAATTTTTGTATTAGTGTTGGCAACTGCAGGACACTGTCTTGATTATATTGCCTAGAAGCTGCTGGAGGAAATTAGGATTGAGGGCTAAGTGGAAAACAAGTGCCATTGTGCTCTCTAATACAGGGAAAAAAACTGGTTATGTGCTTTGGAAAATAAAGTACAATGGCTATATTGTCTCTTTTGTTTTTAAAACACAACTACCTGTGACAGCATCATCTTCCTATACAGTAACTCCTCACTTAAAGTCATCCCAGTTAATGTTGTTTCGTCGTTACGTTGCTGATCAATTAGAGAACATGCTTGTTTAAAGTTGCGCAATCCTCCCTTATAACGTTGTTTGGCAGCCGTCTGCTTTGTCCACTGCTTGCAGGAAGAGCAGCCCATTGGAGCTAGCTGGTGGGGGCTTGGAACCAGCGTGGACCAGCAGCCCCCATATCAGCTCCCCGCTCCCCTAAGTTCCCTGTGCGACAACCGCCCAGCAGGCTATGTAATTACTGGCAGTTCAGCTGTCCCTCCCCCCACTGCCATGTGCTGCTCCTGCCCTCTGTCTTGGAGCTGCTCCCAGGAGCCTCCTGCTTGCTGTGGTGGGGGGGAGGAAGAGGGGTGCTAATGTCAGGGTGCCCCCCTCCCCCCTGCTCCTGCCCCTCGCTTACCCCATCTCCATAGAGCGGGGGGGGGGGGATGCACGACAGGGCTCAGGACGGAGGGAGCGTGCTGGCAGCAGCTGCTGTCTCAACTTGCTGATCTACTTAAAAAGGCAGTGTACTTAAAGGGGCAATGCGCATCTCTTGCTCACACACACAGGGTGTGTGTCTCTGTCTGCCATGCTGTCTCCCCTCCCTCCATTTGTGCTGCCTTATAGAGTGTGAGGCTACATTAACAACAATGAGTTAACCCTTGAGGGCTCAGCCAATTGCTAGTTCATCATTTATCAGTAAGGCATTCCCTGGGAAATATCCCACCCTGTGACTTCATCACATCAACCAAGCTTCACAATCATTATTGCTGTGTACAGTATTAAATTGTTTGTTTAAAACTTATACTGTGTGTGTGTGTGTGTGTGTGTGTGTGTATATATATATATATATGTAATGTCGTTTGTCTGGTGAAAAAAATTTCCCTGGAACCTAACCCCCCCATTTACATTAATTTTTATGGGGAAATTGGATTCGCTTAACATCATTTCGCTTAAAGTCGCATTTTTCAGGAACATAACTACAACGTTAAGCGAGGAGTTACTGTAGTTCCTTAGTATGGAGAAAGAAGGGACTCCACCCCACTGTGACTAGGCCCTGAAACTTAGCTCTAGGCTGAATTGTTCTGCCAAATTTCTTGCCCTCCCAAGACAACTTCCTGTTTCCTGTAACTAATGAATTCCTTGTTTCCTCAGGAAGACACAAGCTAGTTCCCTTGTGGAAAACGTATAGCTAAGTGCCTAGCACAGTGGCCCTCAAACTTTTTTACTGGCGACCCCTTTCACATAGCAAGTCTGTGATTGCAACCCCCCTTATAAATTAAAAAAACTTTTTTATATATTTAACACCATTATAAATGCTGGAGGCAAAGCAAGGTTTGGGGTGGAGGCTGACAGCTCGCGACCCCTCATGTAATAACCTCGCAATCCCCTGAGGGGTCCCGACCCCGAGTTTGAGAACCCCTGGCTTAGCACTTTGGGACAGTCCTTGTTGCTGGATCCTTTCTCTGCTGAGATAGACTAGAGCCTTCATAGGCAAAAATACACAAGGTCCCTTCTTGCTCCAGAGGAAGTTCCCAAATAGCCCATGTTTAGAAAGACCTTTTGGGGCCCAAGGGGGCAGACAAGGTTCTCTGGGCTCCAGAAGGAGCCAACCAAGGAGTCCTGGAAAGCCCTTTCAGTGCTAGAAAGGAAAGTAAACTAGCCCTATAGGTGCTCCCTGGCCCAGCAGGAAACCCAACTAAAACTCCCAGCAAACTGCCTTTGCCTTACCAAGAACCTGGGCTGATAAACCATATCTAGCAGCAGACTTTCTTGTTATATCATGCTCTGGAGGCTAACAAGCCCCACTGTGGGGATGTATCATCCTTACGCCAACCTAATGGAAAGTTCCATGAGAAGGTAAGGATCACGATGGGACACTTGCCTGGCAATGGCTCATGGCCTTGTAAGACAAAGGCGCCCCCTGGTGGTCTAGGGATTATATAAGATAAGGTAAACAAGGTAATAAATCATGGCCTTAT
>NW_020664446.1:48880900-48883235 GCF_002925995.2 Terrapene triunguis | reverse complement strand
GATTCGATTCAGCTTGCAACCACATTGGTCGTGTGCTTTATCCGCTCCGCATGGGACCCCACACCCCACATATCTCTAAGCTTCCCCAGTTAACTCTTGCTTCCCCATCAGCATCCCTGTGGCTCTCTACCTTCCCCATATTCCCCACTGGCCCAGGCGGCTGAGGGATAATACATTCTGCCACACTCCCCTCTTAAATCAGTGATGACATTTTCTTTAAAACTTGACACAATGTGGCTCCAAGCCTTCAGAGGTGAAAAGTTGGTGTATACAATGTGATACTTTGTTGGACTCTCAATGGTAACTCATCATGGTAACAACACAAAGATCTCCTTTGAGTTTCAGGCTTGCTCTAGATATTAAGGAAAGAAATACAGTCTTAAATTGTTCTTAATGAATTAAATCCATTTTTGCTTATTTGTCAAATGCTGGTAGGGAGCCTGTTGAATGTTATGGGTAAACATTTCTGGAAATGCTGGTTTTTATTTTTTAAATTAAGGAGAATTGTTAGTTGTACGAGTTTATCTTTTTTCCTCTGTAAACTCTGAATACTTTCATCTTTACATCATATGAAATGATTTCTTAGAATCAATGCATTTGTACAGGTCACTTTTCATTCTGACAAAATGTCTTATAACAGGTTTAGTTTAATGAGAAAAGGAGGAGGAATGTTGGAGTACTCAAACTGCCTACTAGCAGTTCCAGGTAATAAGACCTAGCTAGCTGCTGAAGCCCATTAACTTAGTCACATGAACAAATCACTATCCTGAATTTTCTATCCAAAGTGCTTTCCTTTTTAAATATAGGAGAACCAGCAGCTATGCACACATCTGGGCTAAATTCACCGCTGACTTTAATAGACTTCCACTGGGGTGAATTTGGCTTGTGCCTTCTTTAGGATTTAAATTTTCTGTGGGGAAAATGTCAGATTAGATTTTAGTTTCTGTTTAGTCTAAACTATGTCTAAAAGAGAAGCTGCAAGAAGAGATGAGCAGGACCATTGCTGGGCTATAGAGAGGGAAGTTTATATCTCAAATGCTAATTTTAAAATAGAAAATAACTAAGCATGCCACTTCTGTAGCACGCAGCAGCCAGGTGGGGAAAGAGTGTGGCATTTTCATTTTAACTTTGGCCACCCACAAACACCAGGATGGACTTCAAAGACAAGCACCGTGATTCTGCTCAAGCTCAGTAGCTGCCTGTTCCAGCACTTCAGAGACAACTGTGCTGCTTTCAAGTTCTGTTTTTCCTTGAAAAAGCTAAATTGGGAGCTCCTCCAAATTTAGCTTTTTAAAGTGAAAATAAAACTTCAGAAGACTAGCCATCTCTGAAACACTGTGCCACACAGCAGGGGCTTAGGAGAAGGCCCAGGGGAAGAAAGAAAATGTACACAGCAGAAGCTTTAAGCTGGCTTTGTTGCTGAACTCTGCAGCATGTCTTTGAAAAAGAAAATACTAAAAATAACCGGTAATAAATAAGTTTAGATTTTTTACATTCCTTATACTAAATTGAAAGTAAGGACTGGGACTTTCTTTTACAAAAGAGAACATCTAAATAGTAATGATATGGTTATAGTTATAGTTAGTTATATTTAACAATGATTTTTATTTATTTGTATTAGGGAAGCATCTAGGGACTCCTGACTGAGATCAAGATCCCATTGTGCTAAGTGTTGTACATAATAAGACAGTCCCTGCCCTGTAGTGCTTACAATATTAAGACCCAGATCCTGCAAAAACTTGTGCCTGTGCTTAACTTAAGTTTGTAAGTAGTTCCATTGGAGCAGATTCTTTTCTGGTGTGAATTGTTATAGTTCTACTTAAGTCCATGGAGCTATGATCATTTACACTGGCTGAGGATTTGCCTTGAGTTCATTAAGCATGGGCATATGTCTTGCCGGAAGTGAAGCTTAAATGGACAAGCGAAACAAAGGATGGGAGGAAGGAAGTGGCTCAACCCCATTTTACAGAATGGTTACTGAGGCATAGAAGTGTAAGATAATTACCCAAGGTCACACAGGAAGTTAGTGGCTAAGGCAGGTATTAAAGCGAGTTCTCTCAAGTTCCAGTCTAGAGCCTTCACCACAAAGTCATCCTTCCTCTCCTTGTGAAGCAAAATATTTTTTTTTATGGCAGCTAAAAGTGTTCCAGGCAATGTACCAAGTAGGTAACAGGAGGGGCAGAATTCTACCATTTTTGCACCGAGTTAGGGCTGGTCAAAAAGCTGGGATTATTTCTTACAAAAAATGCTGAATGAAATGAAAACTGTTTTCCTTTTTTTTTTCCACAAAAGAGGATGAAATGTAAATATTTTGGGGGGGTTTTGAGTTCCCTTC
>NW_020664446.1:48865963-48880800 GCF_002925995.2 Terrapene triunguis | reverse complement strand
CATTTTGTTGAAAAATATCAAATTACATTATATGAAATTGTTGGCAAAAGTTTTATTCAAAGCCTATTTTTATTAGAAGAACACTGGTGTATGGTTTTTTTGTTTTGTTTTTACCAACTCAACACAATGCTATACCCACTGACTTAAACCTCATAGACATCAATGGTTTGCCTGGGTGCACCTGAGGGCAGAATTAGGCTCAAGATCCCTACCCCAAAGAGTTAACAAAGGCAGTTAATCAAGTGGCAGTGGGTGTGGTAAGACAATAATAAAATCAGGCAACTCCTCAGTTTAGGTGTGTGCCTCTGCTGATCCTCCTGTTCTGTTGTTAACTCATTTCTTGTAGATAACACGGCAGAAATGAGTTTCTAGGAGGGATTGGAATGAGGTGAGGGTTGTGGCTGGGAGCACAGGCTTTGAGAGGTTATTGTATCTATAGTAGTGGAATGGTGGAAGATTCAAAGGTGAGAGTGGGAGAAAAGTGCATGATGCCATAATTTACATCTTGTCATTGATTATTGCTCACTAATATTTCTGCTACGTGCAGGAATTTTTATCCTAAAGTATACTCTGAATTTAGATTTGGACTGTGGCACCTGAGGGGTTGCTATTGGGCCAGGAGCAGAGAGGTGTCTCTCATGCTCTTTGAAGCCACAGTCCCTTGCTACTGCCTCTGCTCTTGCTTCTTCAAGTGGAGCAACAAGTCCTAGTGTACATGCATATGATGGGAGAAGGACTCCGAGCCTGGGATGCATGTGGGTATGGTGAGAAAGAAAAGGCCGCGTCTGAGGGAGAATAGTAAAGATATAAGAGAGATGAAGCTGTTCCTCCCTAATCCTTTAGGGTGTCCCTGTATTTCCATTCTAAAGGGATATGAGAAATTCTTAGCACTTTGCCACTACACTCATGGCTCACTAAAATGGTTTCTTATGAACACCTTCAGAATCATCTGAGTGTTTTGCTTTGAAATCCTAATCAGTTTGCCAAGGGACAGACCAATAACCCCAAATCTATTTTGGGTTCCAGCAAGTACTGCAACCCGCCCCTCTTCTCCTAGGGAAAGGAAGTATTTTATGTTATATACTACCCAAAGGAGCTTCTTTATGAACTGATGTCTAACACTATGGCGTATTGGCAATAAATGATCATAAACTAAAGTAACAGAAATCAGAATTATTTGTGGCTTTTCACTTAGGTTTGCCTCTAAGCCTCTAAACCCTAAATGAATGAAGGGTTGATTTCTTTTATCAAGCTGTTCTCCCAGCTTTGTTACTGGCCCACCTAGCTGGATGCATAATTAGCATCTACATCAGTCAGACTTCAAATAGAAAGGTTCTGCACTGTCTCTCTGAACTAGGGTGATCTTATTCCTTTTAAGCATTTGAATATTACTAAATCTTTAGACATTAAAAGGGTCGTTAATTTAGGCTTTGCAACCTCACTTACATAGGTGTTTTTTGATATTAGTACTAAAAAATAGAATAGACAATTAAAATGTTCTCTTAGGAAAAACTAACTCAAATTAACTTGTTTCAGAATGGTCAGTAGGGCACTGTCAGCAGTTGGCTCCAGGTAGCAAATGAGGCCTGGGTTTTGATCCAAAGCTCATAGACTTCCATTGAGTTCATTCTGTTGACTTCAATGGACTTTGCCTCAGACCTTGGAGGGACTGTCTGAAGCCAGGTCTACAATTAAAACTTTTGCTGATATCACAATGTTGATTAGGGATGCTGGCTTTTTAAAGGCATTTCTTATACCAGCAAAAGACCCAACGTAAATGCAGTTATAATGGGGAAAATGTTTTTGCTGGTATCTTATTTTGTCTGGGTAACTGGTATAAGCTATGCCAGCAAAAGCAGGCCTTTGCTGCTAGTATATCTACACTAGAAGGGCTTGCCGGGATAGCTATACCTGTATAGCCATCCCAGCAAACCTTTTCTAATGTACACTAGGTCAGAATGTGTATTTCTTTTCATAGAACATAAGAGTGAAAGTAGGTGCATGTATTTCCATTCTGATTCAGGCATTCTTGACTTCAGTTGACTATAACAGCATTTATTGGAGGCGGATGACTTTTACTTCTTGGTACTAAGACACCTGAGTATGTTTGGCTGAATTACTGAAGAATAACTGTAGAGCCCATTTCATCACAGGCCTCAGATGATGAACAATTCCCTTCTCCTTTTGCGGGAATTGGAATATTTAGTATTCTCCTTCACACTATACAAAACATGCTGCCTAGTCACAAGAGGCTTCCATGCTGACAATAGTTTAATGCTCTACAACCTTGCACTGAAGAATTTTGGAAGCTTTCTGATGTGGCTCTGAACACTGGCATAATCCAGTTAATAGATCAGCAATGCAGGTAATTGTCAGTGGGAGAAGTGGCTCCCTTCCACTTCCCATCCAGGCCCGACTGTTAGGGAGAGCGGCCGAATATGCCGACAGGGAGGCACAGCTGGAAAAGGGTGGAGGCCCTCGCCTGCCTGCAGGTAACTCTGGTAGGGGTGGGGGGAGTGCAGTGGCCCCAGACTGTGGGCAGGGCAGGGAGGTCTCTGGGCTGAGGAGACACATAGGGTGGTCAAGTGTCCTCCCTTTTAGATTGTACTCCCCACCCCCTGTATAAGGAGGCATAAGTCATCTATGCTTAGAACTGCCCACTGGAGGAAGCAGCCGTCAGTTTCAGGGTAACTGTGCCTGTATTCCCCCTCTGTGGTCCCTTGAAGGCACTCACTTACGGTTTCTGGCTACCAGCTGACACCTCTCTTGGATAGGGCTGTCAAGCAATTAATCGCACTCTCTCTCCCTGATTGGGGGCTTTAAGACTGCACAGTTCCCTGCCTTACACTGTGATATCCCCAGCAAGCCAGTCTGCCTAAAGGCCAGTGCCTGTGCTTTGCTTTCTCTTCAAGTGCTATGAACAGTGTATTGCCAGCAGTTACAACTCACCACACATCTTTCTAAGCAAGCACATTTATTCTTAAGGTAAAAACATTACAAGAAAATGTGTGAAAACAATAAAGGTTCCTATATGGATGCTTAAAGCTTATCAGAGATCACCCCTCAGTCTTATGGGGACCCAGTAGGCCAAAATCTTTCCAATCCCTTCTGTAAGAGTTGAGGGCCCCCTTTGACAGAAGGTTCTGTCCATTTTCTGGATCAGAAAAAAGGCCTTGGGTCAGTTTAAATGCATCGGTTTTATGCCAAAAGACCGTTCTCTGTCTGGTCTCTGGAAAACCCAGACTGTATCAGTATATGCAAAACTTCCCAGGGATGGTGCCTCTCTGGAGGTGTTTACAACTTGACTGACTCACCCTTATCACCCTGCACTGTTCTTGATGGAGGTGTGGCAACCCTTCCTATCATCTCTTCTCCCTGGAGTTGCATGCAATCCCTGACCCATGATGATAGATTAACCATTCATAGCCTTAATACAATATGTTTCCCCAAAGATACTGCATGAGGTTGTAATATCTGTCTCAGCAGCCACACCTTTTTATCCTGCCTATTGGGCCCTGATTAGCTTCTGCCTGCTCCTGGACCATCAAGCCCGTGGAAGACTAATTGATATTGGTTCCACAAGTAGCTGATCATTGGTGCTTTCTGTAGGCATCTTTTGGAGGCCACTGTTCTTTTCCCCTAAAGTACAACTTTCTTTGGATGGGGCCTCCAGCAGCAGTCAACCAATGTCCAGTACACTGCAAATAAAAGTTTTGACTGAATTATTAAAAATCAAATTGCTGGTGAAAAAGGTGAAACTTGGCTTTGGATCAGATTTGTGATGAGCTGTGTAAATATCACATTTCACATGCAGTTATTTGCAATATGAATATTGATATTTTTTCACAGCTTCCATGAGTGGTGTTCCCTAGTGGTATCATAATATAGGCAATTCGTTCTGTAAAGTTAGTGAAACCTTTTAGGAGAGATATATTGCGTAAAGCTGATATTTGGTTTAAAATGGGAGGGAAGATATGGATGAAGGTGTCACAGAAGTAAGAGGTTAAGATCAATAGGTCAAAACCTGCAGTGCTAACCTGTGGAAAACTTTCAATGACAGTTTTTTGCCTGAATAAAGACTGCAGGATTTAGCCTAAGAGAATTAAGGAGGTATGTCAGGTCTGTTCACTCTTCTGATCCCCAGAAGTCTGTCTGGAATACACCGTCTTATAAATTCTCAATCACAGCCGATTAAAGAGGCTTATACTGGATGTGTACTGTTCCTTGTTGACTATTCTGGATCTATCTATATCTATATAAGCATAGATAGCAATAGGGGGAGAGTAAGAGGAAAAACAGTGTATTTATTTTAATCTCCTGATCTCTCCTTGTTCCACCTCTTTTCAGATAAGGTAAAATGTCTGTCTGCCTCTTTCCTTTTAAGAGCATCACCTCAGGAGTCCCTTTTGATCATCTGTAGAACTATTGTGTAAAACAAAGAGCCAACTCATAAGTATTTATGAATCTTGGTCATAGTTCCATAATATTTTTCTTTAAACTGTGTCAATTTCAGTGAAAAATTATCTCAATTGCACAAGGAGAAAAGATTAAAAGATTATACTTAAAAGTATATTTGCTTCAGCTAATGAAAGAGGCATGACGTATTCACACACCATGAAATATAAACCGCACGAATGATGAAACTAGTATTAGTAATATTCATTATGTTTCAACTGGAAGATAGTGTGCAGTGTTTAAAAAAAAAAAAATTAAAATTAATGGAGATATCCCATCTCCTAGAACTGGAAGGGACCTTGAAAGGTCATCGAGTCCAGCCCCCTGCCTTCACTAGCAGGACCAAGTACTGATTTTGCCCCAGATCCCTAAGTGGCCCCCTCAAGGATTGAACTCACAACCCTGGGTTTAGCAGGCCAATGCTCAAACCACTGAGCTATCCCTCCCCCCCTGAGTAAAGACTGCAGGATTTAGCCTAAGTAGTAGTTTATTTCCTACTCTTAATATGACAAGCGTCTTGTAATACAAAATGGTGCCGAAGATACCTGACAACGTTTTATTGCATTTCTATATACATTATTTGAGCCTTTTAAAAAAAGGCAAGTTTATGTTCTGGAAACTATAGGCCCAATCCTGCAAATACAGGTAAGTAACTTATGTGAGTAGTGATTACATGACTGAGCTGTATGGGCCAAGATCCTGTACTCCTCACCCAAGCAAAATGCCCACTGAATGCAGGGAGTAAACAGTGCACGATCCAGTCTAAATTGTATTTATTTTATTCAAATGCTTTACTGAAAGTTTGAAAGCTAGCAGGGTAATATACCAATAGATAATAAAACTGTTTAAGTATATATGTCTACATAACAGATCATACATGCAAGCATTGTTAAATCTTGGTTAATTCCACTGTAAGAACTCTTGCTTTGTCAATTACCAACCTTGTGATCTTTAATTGAATTTTATTCAAGATGTTGCACATAGGCTTTTGGTGTTAATGAGAGTTCTTCTGAACTTTGCTTCAGTTGATTAAAAGTTGCCAGAATAAGACGATGAATTCAATAAAGCACAGAGTAGAACAGATAAATAGTGTTCAATATTGTTATATTGTCAATGCCTCTCCAAAGCCAACATAATACAGGAATGCTGCACAGTTATTAACCTACAAATCTTTCATCCGTCGTCTAAAAATATCACCCAATCAGGAGCCTCAGTAAAATGCTATGTGTTATAAATGGCAAAGCTGATTTCCAACTTAAAGGATAGCGGGGAAGCATGGCTGTAGCTTTGACATTTAGCAGTGTGGCAGGGAACATGTTGCTAAGCACATAGCTAGCCCTAAGTAATTGTTTTCTCTAGATTAGATGCTTCTTATCTTGCACTAATACTGCAAGAACGAGTCCTGTCATTGTTTACAGTTAACTCTAAATAATGTTATTCAATCTTAGGGTAATACCTGTGTTTAAGATTATCAAATCTGAGGGCTTTTTCCTTCCTTCATGACTATTATACAGTGAAGTAAATCTGTATAATTAATGACTGGCATTAAGGGAAACAGCTGACTCAGTGTTACCCATCACCAATTCCCCATCACCTAGGTCAAATCAGTAGTGACAAGTTTCTTGCCCTCTGACGGCTGTTGGACTTGTATTGGTCCAAGATGCTTAGAATGCTTAAAGCACACTTGCCTCTCTGGTAATAGGTTTTCCTTCTGCATCTCCTCCATTAATATTTTTACCTATTGGATCAATGGGCCAGGTTCACTGCTAGAGTAAAGTTGAGTAATGCCACTGGAGTCAGATTGACACGATCTTATGTCAGCAGTGAATCTGGCTTAGTATATCTTGATGTTCGTCTGAAGGTGAGTTTTCTTCTTATGGTAACCATATAAAAGCTGGAAAAACTGATAGAGGAACTACACAGGATTTTGGAGACTTAGTCCCAGTCTTGCAAACACTTATACAAACTTCACTCCCAGGAGAAAAGTTAGGCATGTGCGTAAGTGTTGGTAAGATCGGGGCTGTCTATCAAACACGTGTGAACAGGAGACAAAATAAATTTGATAGAAGAAAAAGATCTCAAAAAGACCAAAGTATTCATGGTGTGTGAAGACAAATATCTAGATACTTTTTCCTTTGGGGTAGAAAAACCAGATGTGGATATCAGTTTGGCTTAGCAATCTAAATGGGTTGGCAAGCTAATACAGTGGGACTTAGACTTTGCTAGCACCTGCTTGCTGTGCATTATCCTTGGCAAAACATTGGAAATTTTGGCATTAATATTACATCATTAATCCTAACTTCTTAAATTTTTAAATAGAGCAAGGTGAACAACAGATTTTCTTTTTTTCTTTCTCTTTTTTGTTTTTTTTGGTTCCTTAGCCATTCTGAAAAATTGAGGGGTGGGGGGCAAGTCATTTTAGGTTGAACCGAAAACTTAAAAAAAAATTGTGGTGAATTAAAAGATAACTAAACATTTATTTTAAATTGAATAAAATATTTTATTTGAGTCAAAATGATTAATTTTGAGCACTTTTTAGTTTTTCAAACAAAACAAAGGAAATTTTGAAAGTTATTTGGAATTAAAAAATCAATGTTTCATTTCAAAAATGTCAATGAAACATTCAGACTTTTTGGGGAACATTTTTAGAGTTTTGAGCAAAACAAGTTGATATTGACATGGATTTACAAAATGTTTTGCTGTCACTAAATCTGTCTCTTTCCCACCCCACCCCCCCAAAAATGAATGAACAAACAAAGACAGTTTAAGTCAAAATTCACCTAGCCTTGTGTGAAAAGCAACAAATGTACACTCTGGGCAATCTCACTGTCTTATTGGATATCTTACAGCATGGCATTTGGCCCTATGTGTCCAGAGAATAAAGGCTGTTACAGTCCACTATGTTATTTCAAGTGGTCAGAGTCTAATACTGTACTCATAACATCTTTTCTAGATCAAATTCAATGTAGTTCACTTTAAATTGCCATAATGGAGCCCGGCATGGCACTCTGTTATTTTCCCATATGTAAGTTTCTTATTACAGTCCCCTGTTTTTCAGAATGGAAACTTTCAGCAGCATGAATCGAGCAGCTCATGGCTATTACTACCAGCAGCACAGCAAGAAATCAGTAAGTCAGTCTTCAGCACAAGCATCCTGATGGGCATCACCTTTGCTAAGCAGTAGATTTTTTTTGTCTGACAGGTGGTAACTAGACAGCCAGTTAGTGGTGTCCCTAGCTACTGCCTGGACTCGATGAACGTGTCTCCTTAGTATGTTACTGCAAACCAAACCAGGACCACCAGGAACCTTGTGGTTCCCACATGTGTGTGTCTATCGTGTTAACCAAGAAGCCCAGACTGGCCAAAGCATTAGGAATTTTACTTAACAACCTTTTACCTGAGCTAAATTATTTGCCTGTCTCTGCAGGTACAGCTCTTTCCAGATTATACTAGAGGTGAAGTAACAAAAATCCCTGACTCAGGATGGATTTGGACACAAACCCAGTCATTTTGCTGGATCTGTATTTGGAACAATCTATTAAAAAAACCCTTGAAACCTCTGGTCCTGATTTTCAGAGCCACTGAGTACCCTAACTCCAGCTGAAGTAAATAGGATCTGTCCCTATATGAATAAAAGATACTTAAGTATGTCCCAGCTTTCTCTTCCACAGGGGCTCTGTGATGGGGGTGTATAAATCCCACTCTGATGGGGAAGGGGCTAGAGAAGTTCTGTGTGCAGAGGTAACGCCACCCCTGCCAATCATGCGGTAGAGAGGAGGCCTTTAAAAAGCAGGAAGCAGGTGAAGAAGGACACCTTGAGCCAGAAGCGGCTAGAGTGTCTCCTGAAGCAGCAGGAGGAACTCCTATATCGGCGATCCTCACTCCTAGCCCTATGAGGAGTACAGCAAACTCCCAGGGTAAGCCTGACAGGGAGAGCTTGATTCAGCTACCTGGCTACCTGTAAAACCACAACGCAGGCAGGCACCTCCAAAGAACAGGAGAACCGCTTGCTGGCTGTCTCTTTTTTGAGCTGGCTTCAGGTAAAGTTTATTCTTGGTTTCACTGGAACATTTATTTCCCTTTTGGTTCACAGCAGTAAAGAAATTAGAGAAGGCTCAAAAAGGGCAGAGCCCACTGTAAGGACTAAGGCCTGGTCTACACTACGGGATTAATTCGGATTTAGCAGCGTTAATTCGAATTAACCCTTCACCCGTCCACACTACAGAGCCATTTTTTTCGAATTAAAGGGTGCTTTAAATCGATTTCTGTACTCCACCTCGACGAGCGGAGTAGCGCCAAAATCGATTTTGTTAATTCGAATTAGGGTTAGTGTGGCCGCACACCACCGAATTAATGTGGTTAAAATAAATGGGGTAGTGTGGCCGCACACCACCGAATTAATGTGGTTAAAAACCGAATTAATGTGCTTAGTGTGGCCGCGCACAATCGAATTTATACAACCTGTTTCCCAAATTCGAATTATCTAAATTCGGATTAATCCTGTAGTGTAGACATACCCTAAGAAAGGAGAACTGCGCTGGGTCCACCCAGTGTCCAGAGGCTCCAACCCAAAAGGGGGAAAAGCCCAAGGAGGACTCATCTACATGCCCCTTCTGCTATCTTAGCCCTTTGCCAAGGCCCTTATCTTTCTCCACCCCAAACCTGTGTCCAGAGACTCTTCAGATGCTTTCACCAACTGTTATGCTCTCTCCACTCCAAGAAGACCAAAAGTGCTTCTTTCCACCCTATCCATATGACATTTTCCCTATGGTTGACAGGTCAACTAAACTTTACTTCATAGAGAAGTCAGAGGCAAAACTGCAATCTACTGTATTGCATCCAGCAAGTTTCTCATTTGGACTAGAGCACTGACTTGGAGTCCAGTCCTGCAGCCCTTTATCTGACGCAGGGGGAGAGTCAGCAAATATTGGGCTATATAGAATTAGAAACGTAATAGTAACATCTCTTCCTATAAGTGATCTTATCACAAATATGATTTACTGAAAAGTCTGGAAAATTATTTCAGAGGATTTTCTTGTTTTGGTGGGTTAAACAAAATTAAAAGGCAAGGGTTTTTGTAATTATATCAATCTGAAGTCTCTTAGAAGTAAGTTAAGCAGGGAAGACACTTTACCAATAGACTTGTGTAAACACTATCTTCGATTTTACGTATAAAAAGGAAAATACCCAGTATCTGGTGTTATAAATACTTGATATATAAGTAAGTGTACACTTCATGGGGACATGCAATAACTTCAAAAGCTAGGTTTTGTCAGATGTCAATTACACACAAATATTTAGGTATTAGTAACCAATCTATTGTCTATAATAGCACTGCATAAATAAAAATAATAGGGCTGTCAAGCAATTAATCGCACTGTTAAACAATAATGGAATACCATTTATTTAAATATTTTTGGATGTTTTCTACATTTTCAAATATATTGATTTCAATTACAGCAAAAAATACAAGGTGTACAGTGCTCACTTTGTTTTTATTACAAATATTTGCACTGTAAAAAACAAAAGAAATAGTATTTTTCAATTCACCTAGTACAAGTAGTGTAGTGCAATCTATTTATCATGAAAGTTGAACTTCCAAATGTAGAATTATGTATAAAAAAATAACCGCATTCAAAAATCAAACAATGTAAAACTTTAGGCCATACAAGTCCACTCAGTCCTACTTCTTGGTCAGCCAATCATTCAGACAAACAAGTTTGGTTACAATTTGCAGGAGATAATGCTGCCCGCTTCTTGTTTACAATGTCACCTGAAAGTGAGAATAGGTATTTGCATGGCACTGTTGTAGCCGGCGTCGTTAGATAGTTACGTGCCAGATGCACTAAAGATTCATATGTCTCTTCATGTTTCAGCCACCAGTACAGAGGACATCATCCGTGCTGATGACGGGTTCTGCTTGATAACAATCCAAAGCAAAGCTTGAGCAATGCATGTTCATTTTCATCATCTGAGTCACATGCCACCAACAGAAAGTTGATTTTCTCTTTTGGTGGTTCGGGTTCTGTAGTTTCGGCATTGGAGTGTTGCTTTTTTAAGACTTCTGAAAGCATGCTCCACACCTCGTCCCTCTCAGATTTTGGATGGCACTTTGGATTCTTAAACCTTGGGTTGAATGCTGTAGCTATTTTTAGAAATTTCACATTGGTACCTTCTTTGTGTTTTGTCAAATCTGCCATGAAAAGTGTTCTTAAAATGAACAACATGTGCTGGGTCATCATCCGAGACTGCTATAATATGAAATATGTGGCACAATGTGGGTAAAACAAAATAGGAGACATACAATTCTCCCCCAAGGAGTTCAGTCATAAATTTAATTAATGCATTATTTTTTTAACGAGCATCATCAGCATGGAAGCACGTCCTCTGGAATGGTGACCGAAGTATGAAGGGGCATATGAATGTTTAGCATATCTGGCACGTAAATACCTTGCAACGCTGGCTACAAAAGTGCCATGGGAACGCCTGTTCTCACTTTCAGGTGACATTGTAAATAAGAAGCAGGCAGCAGTATCTCCAGTAAATGTAAACAAACTTGTTTGTCCTAGCGATTGGCTGATCAATCACTGAACAAAGTAGGACTGAGTGGACTTGTAGGCTCTAAAGTTTTACATGGTTTTGTTTTTGAGTGCAGTTATATAACCAAAAAAAAAAGTAAGCTACACTTTCACGATAAAGAGATTGCACTACAGTACTTGTATGAGGTGAATTGAAAAATACTATTTCTTTTGTTTATCATTTTTACAGTGCAAATATTTGTAATAAAAATAATATAAAGTGAGCACTGTACATTTTGTATTCTGTGTTGCAATAGAAATCAATATATTTGAAAATGTAGAAAAACATCCAAAAATATTAAACAATAGCATACCAATTGAAATTTATTAAACAGTGCAATTAATCACAATTAATTTTTTAAATCACGATTAATTGTTTTGAGTTAATCACATGAGTTAACTGCGATTTAATTGACAGCCATAAAAATAGACATTCTGAATCTGCATATCTACTGTGCTTTTTTGTTGTTTTTATTGAGCAGGCAAATTACTTCAGTAAAGGATTCTCCAACCAACTAGATGAACAGTCTGTATCCTTGTCTTTACATAGTTAAGTTTAGTTTTTATGGGGTTTTAACATTCATGGTTTTACAGTATTTCCAGATTATTATTTTTAACCTGGTTTGAAATTTTGTTATCTTTTGTTCCAACAGCTCTAGTTCCACTGTAATTGTACATGTTTACCTAGCTCCCTCCAGTGACTTGAAAGGCAAATAGAACCAACCATGCAATATAGTTTCAGATACTGCAGCATAAGCTTCTGCAAAGAGTGATTATAATCTGGTGTAAACAAATAGAAAATAGTATTCTACAATGTACAGCTAAACACAAACGGCAAACCACAGCAGCAAAAATTAAACAGCAACAACATGCAATTTCATTATTATTTTTATCTCTTTTTTATAACTGCTATAATAGTTAATCAGTTGCTTTAGGGGAAGGGAAGGTGCTAGCATGAGGAGGGGATTTATAATCTGTACTGATATCTAGATCCAGATTTAGAAAGTAGTTCCAATCTTTATAATGGAATGAATCAAATCCCCAGATATAAATTGCTTCAGATACTGAAGTGTTAAACAGACAGTTACTGATGAGAATTTAGGAGCTGTTACTAGTACTAGACAGGGAAAACTTAACTGAGATGGAGTAAAAAATATTTAATAACTATTCCATTGTTTTAAGAGACAGAAGGGGAAAAAACACAACCAACCTTACAACTATTTATGAGCTGACCTGATGAAGGTGAAAGGTGTAGGACTGAAAAGCTTTGAGCCACGGAGAAGGGTGTGCATAGGAATTTCTGCAATGTCAATAACAGGAATAGTCAAAATGACAACATGAAGAGACAATAGGTAGCTTGGTTGAAATCTTGGCCCCATTGAGTTAACAGAATTTTTTCAATTGATTTCAACAGTGCCAGAATTTCACCCTCTATGTTCATCCTTTGCTGTGTCTGTGTGAAGCTTTGAGAGAACTTCCCAGGGCGTGACACACCTATTCACTGAATTTACATAATGCCTTTTTAACTATCCCTTCTTGCTGTTTAAGGATTAAATTCTTACTCTCAATTACACCCATTAAACCCTTTCAGTATTTAAGCATGGGTACAAATGAGCAGAGTTTAGAGGCCATGCTGAGGACCAGGCCCCATTGTGCTAGGTGCAAAACAAACATAATCCCTGCCCCAAAGATGTTACAATCTGAATAGGGACAAGATGTAAGAGGAGGGTCAGGGTGTAGAATCTGATGGAGTGGGGACCAGGGTGAAGGCAAGGAGGCACTAACAGCAACACAAGATCCTTAGCAAGTTCTGCTGCTGTTGTGGTTGTGTGTGTTAGTGAATTAGACAAGTTTCAGTTCTCTCAGGAGCTGATTCTGATCACCAGCCGTGTTGAAACATTATCAAACTGGCTATCAATTTTTCATATACCAAACTCCAATTTTTAGTAAAGGAAAAAAAGATAAACATTTTTGGGCAGGGTGGGACTGGGGGGAAGGCACAATTTTTTGCCCATACATTTTGATTAAATTCAAAACTTTAAGGGCAAAAATCATTTTAGGGGAAAAAAGACACATTGATAAATACACTTTCATTTGTAAGCTTCAAGCCATTCCACTAGAAAAATGGAGATTGGGCAAGGTTCCAGTGTACTCATGAGAAAGGAAAAATGGAACTGCAGAAACTGGCAGAACAAAGATGTAGACGCATTAGGGCTCTGAGGATATATAGAGGCTCTCATATTAGTAACCGGCAGATATTCATATACAGAGAAAAAAATCAATAGACTGGAGTGAAAAATATGGCGATCCATTTTTATACAAAATTCTAAATGTGTATATGGAGCCTCCATGAACTGATAATCAAATAAAGTGCCTGATCCTATAAGCTCTGTATGCATTGATTCTTTATTAACTACACAGTGTGGTTATTTCAATTTAGTTATTTCAATTTTTTCCTGTTACTTGATTAATTACGTACATTTCATCTTTTTAACTTCGATGAGCTATGTATAAGACCCTTTGGGAGGACTAATCCCAAAATCTCAAATGTTTGTGTGTTTTAAGAAAGTCTAACTATAAGATCTTGCCAACTTTTTATGTGGTTGAACAAATTATTCATTTTATGGGTCACACAATTTTTCATGGTGTTACATATATTATAGTTTCCTGTATCTAAAAATAAATGTAATATTCTTATTATATCCACCAGTGTAGCACTTACTTTTTCCTTACATCATATCACAAATTTTACCATATAGTTCTCTTTTTGGAATCCTGCTCTCTAGTTCTTATGAGAATGTTGTAGGGTAATATATTTACAAATCTGTTATTCTGCACTCTTCACCACAGTACCAGTGTGCCTCAAATTTTTAAAAATTGAAATCATTTCTCTCATTTCCTTTCCCCATAGGTACAAGTAAATAGCTTATTTTGGATATAGAATTTGTTAAAATAAACAGGGAATGTTAGGTTAGTTTAAGAACTAAATGCAAAACTAATTTCTCTGAATTCTTATCTTTTTTGGCAGCGAACACCAGTTTTTGGTTTGGTAGTAGAGGAAGTTCTGTCTCTTGTGTTCCCCTATTGATCAACTGTTTAATTGTTCTAGCAGAACAGAGTTGTTGTAGGAGGTCATGGTTGCAGAATGAAGTAGCCAGAGACAATCTGATGGAGGGCTTTAAATACCAAAGTGGAACCTTTTTAATTTGACTCTACTCATTGAGAGGCTGGTGTAGAAATTGGAGTAACAGGAGAACAGTGGTCTGTGTTGCTTAGGATATGGGCTGTTTCTTTCTGTACCAGGTCACAGTCTTTTAGAGTGTGTGGTTTCATTCCTAGGTAGACTGATAGACTGGAGGGCAGGGATGTGTGCCAATGTGGTCAGGTCTGAGTCATATATGATAGGGCACAGTCTTCTAGCCACCCAGAGAAAGATGACACTTTTGGTTGGCATGCCTATTTGGGTATCCATTATTAGTGAGAAGTCTAAAAAAGAACTCAAAAGATTCAGGTTGATTGACAAATCTGAGGGCAAATTCACTTAAAAGAGGGTGAGATAGAGGTGTTCTGGTTGATAAGGTCTTCAAAACCCTTTCCTCTTCCCACCAATATTGCTTTCATTTTCACTTTCTATAACTAGGCACTAACAAAGCTGGGAGATGGTGCTATTTATGTCTGATGTAAAGCCAGCGTCAAACACATTTCTTGCAGTCTGGGTTTACTGACTGATTTTCGGACTGGAGACACTGTATATGGCAGGCAGCAAAGAGTCCTGTGGCACCTTATAGACTAACAGACGTATTG
>NW_020664446.1:48742995-48865563 GCF_002925995.2 Terrapene triunguis | reverse complement strand
GTCTGTTAGTCTATAAGGTGCCACAGGACTCTTTGCTGCTTTTACAGATCCAGACTAACACGGCTACCCCTCTGATACTGTATATGGCACGACTTTCCTGCAGCTTTGGCAGAGGACAAGCTGATTTTCTTTGCCTCCTTCCCTGTCGTGACATAAGTTTGAAACATATCCTTGTACTGGAATTTACTCATATCAAATAACATTTCCCACCAATAATACTTGTCTCCTTCCTTCCAGCATGTTTTGGTGAAGGTCATCAGAGAACCCTGGAGATCTGAACAATGGAGTGAGCAGTGGAATCAGAAAAGGAGCTTCAGTAGTCAGAGGGGTAGAGCTCCTCACTAAGTCTTTTTTGCTCCTGGGCCTCTTTGTAGGGTAAGTTTTTTTTCCTTAAGTAAGTTTTTTTTTTTTTAATTTAGTGACAGACCATGACAATAGCTTCTTCTTGAGTGGGGAGGGGGGTGTCTTCCCATTTTCACCTGGAGGATGTGTTCTCCCCAAAATTGGGTGTGGAGTAAAATTGGGTGTTGATTACTTTTGTCCACATCCAGCCTGAAGAATCAGGTCATGGTGTGGCCAGCCATGTGACAGAGTGTAGAGTTTACCTGCAAGACGTCTAATGTGGATAGGGGAGATTTTAGGTTATCTGATCAGAGATGACATCCATATGCAGTTTGAAGTCTCAAGATGATGAGTCTTGTGGACTTCGATCACCATGTCAGATAGCTTCAGTCAGCTCCTCTGGAAATAGAGTGGTTACTCTGCCTTCAGACTGGTCCTGTCTGGGTTTGAGCTGTTTATGTTATGATTCTTTCAGGATTAACAAAATATCAAGCATCCTTTTGCAGGCAGAAATGAACAGATTGAGAATCAGCCAAAGTGTATATACACAGGCAACAAATAATGGAAAAAATGAAAATGATCATGCTCAGATGTTGACTATTTAAAAATGTTTAGAAACTAACTCTGCTGCTGCCAACAGTGTGAATTGAATCAGGAAAATTTATTAGTGTTTGCATTATTTATCCGCTCTTTCATTTACAACAGGTTTAATTAAAATAAACCTCTGCAGTTTTTCTAAATATTTATTCAGGATACTGTTATTAAATGTAAATGTGACATTTTCTATGACCCCAGTGTTAACTTTTTGGATTAGAATTTTAAAAAGATGTAAATAAATCTCAAGTATTTCTTAGGAAGCATTTATATGCATTTCATTTCAATAACACCAATTCAACCAATTTAGAGGCAGAGTTATATACAAAATAATTGTATATTAGGACTGGATTAAAAATGGATATGGAACACCTGGAGTCTGTTCAAATCAATTAATCTGCAAAACCCAAATAACATAAAAAAACCTGAATACAGCAAAAAATTAAAGCCAAAATACTTTTCAGATGCTAAACATCAGCCTATACTATAACCCATTTTAATGAAGCACTTTTGGTCAGCCAGAATCATGCCACAATAATGCCTGCCTACTTAAACCAACTTATGTGTGACAGCCTGTACCATTATGTTCACCCTTTTTACAAAATGAGATAAATTTTGTACAAAAATATGCCTTCTGAGGTGTCATCTGAAAACCCATAATCTGCTGAACATTATTGTCTTGGTAAAACGTGTATCAACATTGTATGTAAAGTTATACGATTCTACTGTACAACATTTCTGTAACATGCTCCAAGTTTAGAAAAGCAGGCACAGATCAGTTCCTCAGAAATAAAAGACAAACCAACACCTAAGCCAGGGGTCAACAAAATCAAGTGGACTATCACCTAGTTAAAGTTGCTGTTCTTTGCCAGGAATAAGGGTGTAAGTGAGAAATTTACATATTGGCAAAGAAACAGCTGGGGGTCCCATCCCACAGACCTCCTGTCATCTGAACCCCAGCTGGAGATAATCCTCAAAGAGGAGAGAAAGGTATCAGAACAGAGAACACACAACACAAATTACCCCTCTCTCCTCCCTTTCTCTCTGCTCACAGCAGCAACAGTACCTGAAAGAAAACTGAATTGGGGAGGGGCCCTGACTTGGAAGTTTCCAGCCAATAAAGACTGCAAAGAGCATGTGGTGAGAAAAACCTTTGCTCTAAATTCATTTAGCTTGATAAATTAGGGGTTATTTTACATTTTAATTTTTGTTTTCTTTGTAACCAATTCTGACTTTTATGCCTCATTACTTGTAATCACTTAAAATCTATCTTTCTGTAGTTAATAAACTTGTTTTATTGTTTTATCTAAACCAGTATGTTTGGGAACTTTCACTTGAGATAATAGGGTTTGTGCAAATCATTTTCCATTGACGAAATGACAGAATTTCTATGAGCTTGTATTGTCCAGGAGGATGCAGGGCAGTACAAGACACACATTTCTGGGGACAAGTCTGCCCAGGAGTGGTTGGTCTCACAGCAAAGCAGAGTAAAAGGCACCCTAGAATGGCGAATTGAGGGGACACAGCTGTTCAACTGTCCACATTGTACCTTGTCGCATTGTCAGAGAAAAGACAAGTCTTTAACTTACAGTAGTACACTTAACCCCAGAACACGGATGAGGCTGCAGTGTAAGAGACACATAGCAAGTTGAGCAAATTGTGGAAACAGGGGTTGTGACTTGTGTTTTCACTTGGTTCCAATTGATTAATTATAACTCTTGGTTGGTGCCAATGGTTCTGTTTAGAGCAGAAGTGATCTTAGGTTAATCGATGGATGCAGGTGGTTGAGCTGTGGGTGCCACTAAGCAAAAGAGGACTTTTCAGTTGAATTAAAGTGTCTATTTTTATAGCACTTGGCACTGGCTAGTTCTTTTTGTCTTAAATGGGACAGGCTGGTCAATTCATATTGATGCCAGGTTTATTGAGTCCATGAAGTCTTGCTTAACATATGCAGCTACTAGAGCCCTTGTAAAGTATTTCACAGAATCAGTCTTCTGCTCCTCCTGAGAGCTAGATTCAGAGTTCTTCCATCCTCTGCCTGCCCAGTTTTCACTAATCCTATCAGAGATCAGCCACCTTGCTGCAATTCTAGGAGCTGAATATTTATATTGGTAGGAATGTGGGTGAAAGAAAGGAGAGAGAAGGAAAAGACACTGGCAACTTTCCACAAAGAAGCTGCTACACTTACTGAAAGGGGCGGGTGCCTGGTTCCCCACCCCCAAAAAACTATAGCCACCCACTGCAGTGAATAGATAAATATATTTAAAGGCCAGAAGGGACCATTGTGATCATCTAGTCTGGGCCATAAAACTTCCCCCAAAATATTCCTAGAGCAGATCTTTTAGAAAGATATCCAATTTTGATTTTAAAAAAATTGTCAGTGATGGAGAATCCACCACGATCCTTGATAAATTGTTCCAATGGTTAATTATCCTCACTGTTAAAAACTTACACCTTATTACCAGATGGATCTTTTCTAGCTTCAGCTTCCAGTCACTGGATTATGTTAACCTTTCTCAGCTAGATTAAAGAACTCCTTATTTGTTCCCGATGTAGATATAGACTGTAATCAAGTCACCCATTAGCCTTCTCTTTTTGTTAAACTAAACAGATTGAGCTCTTCAAGTCTATCAGCATAAGTCATTTTTTCTAATCCCTTAATCATTCTTGTGACTCTTATCTGAACCCTCTCCAATTTATCAACTTTCTTCTTGAATTGTGGGCATCAGAATTGGAGACTGTATTCCAGCAGTGGTCACACTAATGCCAAGTACAGAGATAAAATGATCTGTCTACCCCTACTAAAGATGCCCCTACTTATGCATCCCAGAATAGCAGAAGGTTTTTTTGGCCACAGCATCACATTGGGAACTCAAGTTCTGCTGATTATCCACCACAACCCCCAAAGTTACAGCTTCCCAGGATAGAGACCCGCCATTCTATACATATGGCCTACATTCTTTGTTCCTAGAAATATACAGTTCTAGTTAGCCATATTAAAATGCATATTATTGGCTTGCACCCAGTTTACAAAGCAATACAGATCGCTCTGAATCAGTGACCTGTCCTCTTCATTATTTATCACCCCTCATTTTTTGTATCATCTGCAAACTTTATCAGTGGTGATTTTGTTTTCTTTTCTTTCACTTTGTTGATTAAAAATGTTAAATTGCATATGGCCAAGGATTGATTCCTTCAGGACACCACTGAAAATCCACTCTGTTGATGATGATTCCCTGTTTAGTTACCTTTTAAGACCTATCAGTTAGCCAATTTTTAATCCATATAATGTATGCCATGTTAATTTTACATTGGTTTAGTTAATGGATCAAAATGTCATGTGTTACCAAGTCAAATGCCTTTGAGAAGTCTATTACATTATCACTATTACCTTTCTCAACCAAACTTGTAATCACATTAAAAGAGATATCAAGTTAATTTGACAGGAATCTATTTTCCATAAACTCATATTGACTTGTATTAATTACATTACCCTCCTTTAATTTGTTATTAATTGAGTCCCTTATTAGCCACTCCATTATCTGGCCTGGGATCAATGTCAATCTGAGAGGCCTTGTAATTACCTGGGTCATCCTGTTTACTCTTTCTAAAAATTGGCACAACATTTGCTTTTTCAGTCTTTTGGAACTTTCCCAGTTTTCCAAGACTTACTAAAAATTGATAGTAATGGTCCAGCAAGCGTTTTAATGGTCAGCCTGCTGTTTTAACTTGCATCCAAGAGTTTTATCTGGACCTGATGTTTTAAAAATGTCTAACTTTAGTAGATTTGTTTAACATCCTCCAAAGCTACTAGTGAAATGGAAATAGTGTTATCATCACCATATAATGAGACTAGGTCATATATTTTGGGGGAAAAAACGGAACAGGAGTATTTATTGAACATTTCTGTCTTTTCTGAATTATTGATAATTCTACCATTTCCATCTAGTAATGGAACGATACTATTGTCAAGATTCTTTTTGTTCCTACTATATTGAAAAAACTCATTGTCATTAACTCTTCTGGCCATAGATTTTTGCTTGTGTCCCCAAAAAGTGTGACAAAAAAGAAATATTTGTGTCACCTGAACCCAGCCCTATTATTGTCTGGAACACCTGAAAGCAGCATTTATACACTCTTAACTCTCTAACTGTTGGTTCCTGGTCACTAATGGCCTAGCTCTGCTTAGTCCACTCTTAATAGTTTGATTTAGAGTTGGCCAACCCCAAAAACATACGATAGACTTTTTTCCCTTCACTGTAAATCTGATTTTTTTCATCAGTCCCAGCAGTCTACTAGTGAAAGGTGCTTTCCTCACTGAATGAAAACTAGGTTCCATTGCTATTAATAGAACTGAGGAAGTACACATCTGATCTATTTCGCTTCTTTTTCACTCTCAAGCTCAGCATATGATTGGCAGTAAACATTTCTATATACCAAAGGAAAAATATTTTATTCAGGGACAGTTCAAAAGAGGGCCACAGACTCTTTCAAGCTAAAATGAAATCCCAGTTTAAAGACACAAAAGACAATTACAAGCCAATGCAGAGAAAGTACAGGAAAAAGTTTCCTTTCAATATCTTCATTGCTAGGAGTTGGGACCAAGCTGAACTGACCTAAAAATGCAAGACTGAAAATTAATGGAGCTAACAACCATTTTATGCTACTGGATAAGCAATCCCATTCCAGAAAGGTAGCAATAGTGATTTCACAAGACATTTATGACCAGATTGTCCCTTCCCATTTAAAAGCCTAAAGTGGAGGAAAACTCTTCTTCAAATGTCCTCTTCCATTAGTTAGGCACTGACCTACTTGTGGGAACAACAGGTGGAAGAAGGGTTGTGGAACTAGGTCACACTGACTCCCAACCCTGCCCATCTTGGGACACCCCTTTTCTGCACAGCGCTGTAAGCCATTCTGCAGCATATGCTCAAGCAGGGACCGCTGGCTGAGAAGAAGACGGAGGTTCCAAAATTTAAGTCACCCACTCTTAATACTAATTTGGGTATCTGAAGTAAAATGGAGTTTCACTGACTGCCATACCACACATGATTATAGCTTATTCTATAAGATAGACCTTGTCTATGAATCAACATTTTGGATGCTTCAATGTACAGACCATTTCATAGATGTATAATGTTTGCAGCTCAGCTCACCAGTGATGTGGTAGGTTTTCAGATAGTATCTTGCAAAAAGATACTGTTACTGTACTAGTGTTTATTTGTAATATGTAATTCAGCCAGGCAGGCTGAACCATCACTACAGTATCCGAGTGCTTCACAAACATTAATGAATTTATTTTCACAACACCTGTGTGAGGTGAGGAGGGGTGAGGCACAGAGATTAAGTTCAAAACTATCCACTAAATTTGGATGCTCAATTTTGAGATACCTAGGACCTGATTTTTCAGAGTACTTAGCATTATCTAGCACTGAATAGAAGCTGTGCTTTGAATATATAGAGTTCTGTTGCAGCTGTGGGTGCTCAGCACTTCTGCAAATCAGACCCTGGGGCCTCAAGTGAGGGACCCAGAAAATGAGCAACCCACAATTAGTGACCACCTGGAAGAAGGTTGGTTTAAGTGACTTGCCCCATGTGACATACTGTGGCAAAGGCAGGGATAGAATCCAGTTTTCCAGGGCAGCATTCAACTGCCCTAACAATGAGACCATCCTTTGTCTTCCTGTCATCCCTTGCCATGTTCACTACATGCCTTCCAATTTCTGCAACAAACAAGGCAAAGGTCCTACAGAGAGTAGTCTCCTTCACCACACAATCCTGATTCATTCCGAGAAAATCATCTATCTTGTGCACTGAATGAAGCAAAGGCCTTGTGTAAAAACTAGTATGTGACTTATAAGAGTGTATCATAATGTATGCACACAAGGAGACTGAATTAAAGTAGCACCGGAAACCTTAATTCTGACACTTCCTAATTTTTGAGTGCTTGACTTTAGTATAATAATTTGTATTACCATAGCACATGGTTCTACACCCAGAAATGGCTCACTCACAATGCTCATGGCTCTTACTAGGTTTGAAAGTTATATCAAGCTCCAACCAGGTCCTTTACTAACTCCGACGGGTCTCTCTTCTCCAGACATTGGTGATGCTGTCTTCCTCACCATGTTCAATCACCTCTTGCCTGCATGAAATCTCCTCTGAGGTTTTGCTCAAGTAGTTCCCCAAGTTTGTCAGGCTCCATAGTTTTTGGTGACCTCTCTTACCCAAAGAAGAATAGAAAGACAGGAGATGTGACTGTAATATAGCTTGCCAAGCAGAGGAATTTAGTCTCTGCTGCAGCTTCTAGAGTTAGAAAAAACTACAAAAGGGGAATAACAGTATGGCTTCTGGTCTGGGTGTGTACAAGAGATGGAGATGTAGCCCCCCTGAAACGACATGATCCCTGTGCCACTTGATAAATCTCAGAGAAGTAAGGCCACTGTTGCTGACAGTAAATGTTAGGATGCATGGCAGACAGCTTTGCAGGTCAGAATATTAAATTGCAATTGGAACTGCTGAGCTTTCACAGGGGGCTGCTCTTTGTCCCCTGATTCCCTGCTCTGTCTCCCCCCACTCAAAACCATGAAGGATTATTCCTTGTTGACAAAGTAGAGGCTATGAGGGTTTTATTACCTTAATCTCTGTTTCATTAATGTTAGATTTTTCTGGGTTAGTGTCAATCAGAATAGCGCAATTGGCTTCAGTGGAACTACAGTTATTTATACCAGCTGAAGACCTGGCCTTTTAACTGCTGGCAAGAACCACTAGACAAGCCTGTCCCAAGCCAAGTATTATCCGATGCTTAGGAAGATCTTAACATATCATAACTGATCACTTCATTAGTTAGAATGTTGCATGTGCATTAAATAAGGCTAATCAGCTATATAAAGATCCACATTTTCTGTGCATTATTGAAGAACAAAACAGAATCAAGCTCTTAAAAGGCAAACAGTAGAATTATTTTGTGTGTATGTTCCACACAAAGATTGTCTTTTCAGCATGGGATTTTTACTATGAAAACACTTAATACTCATCAATCTTGTAGTATGTCTAGTACATCCCAAAGTAGGTGTCATGTCCCTCTAAATTACAGCATATAAAGGCTGTAATTTTCTGTAGTCCCTCTGGGCAAAGCATAATTCATATATAACATAATTTTAATGGAAATCTTTTCCTTTATTCCTTGGCAAGAGAAAAAACTTTGGTAGGAGCTTATCACAATTACTAAATATCTTTCCCTTAGGCATTCATACCAACATTTAAGTTGATTTTTCATTTCATTTAACACAAATATTTTTACCCCCAAGGGAAATTATTCTCAGTTATAGTTTCAGCATTACTGTCTTCCAAAGACTAATTTGTTTTATATATTGCTGCTCTGAGGTGGAGAAGAGCAGTGTAATCTCCAGTAACAGGTTTTGAAAAATGAAATACTTGCAAAATACCTTGAGAATTAAGCAGGTCTTTTTGATTGACCATTTGGATAAACAGCAACTACTCTGTCTGACTCATGACTCAAGTACATACAAATTCACCAGAGTCATTTTCTAACCATTTAGAAAATTTCATGTTAGAAATGTACAACGGGCCTGCTTCCGCCCTTGCTTAACACCAGTGCAATTCCACTTTTGGGGTAGACTCCTGATTTACAACAGTTTAAGTGAGAGCAAAATCAAACCTTATGAGAATATTACAAGGCTCTTTATCAGATTATTCAGTAAGAGGAGAATTGTTGCCATTAGAGATTACATTGCCATTTTAGGTAAATTGTTCCAGATGTTCTGCCCATTAAGAATGTGAGTGTTTTCAGAAGAAGGGGAAAAAGTAACTCCTTAAAACCACAACTGGCTGAAAAGCAATTGCTTTAAAATGCAGTTTTTATGGCAGCTGCAGTTCCTAAAAGGAAAATGTTTTTAAAAAAGTCCCATTAGAATGGCTCAAAGCCAAAGAGGTGCTGAGAATTTAAACTCCCATTGACTTCGCTGGGAATTTTGGGACTTGGTACGTAACAGGCTTTGTCCCCCAGGATATATAAAATCTTTGTTTAGAAGAGGGTTGTTTTTTTATCATGTTTTTCATAGCCTGACACTGACTAGTACCAGCTTACTCCACAAGTGGTCCCATTGAAATCGAAGTGATAGTAGTGTAAGGGGACCACAAGCTGTTCCATAGGATTCTACAGTAGGTAGTTTTAATTTATCCAAGTCTCCTCATGTCGTCTAACATTATTTCTCTCAAAGTACTTACAAATAAACTTTGTTTTTAAAACAATATTTATCATCTGTTAGAGAGAGCTTGAACTATCCAAGTCTGTACATCCAAATCCTTAGATAATAGGAGTCCCCATATTTGAGCTAAATGCCCTCCTTTGTATGTTCATCCTAGTATCCATATGAAGAACAGCTCTTTTCCAATGTTCCCATGAGCAAAAAATCCTATCCATACCAATGGTCAAGCAACTGCAAACATGAGCAAAATCCAAGGGCCATTCAGAATTCACAAAAGTATCTCTCTCCTTTTCCCTAATGTTCCCCTAGCTCTAATTACAGCCTAATCCTGATGCCTTTACATGAGTATCTGGGCCCACTGAAAGTTAGAGGAAAGCATTCACCTCAATAAAGGGTACAGGGCTGGGTCCCAAATCAGACCACATTAAAAGTTCTGCTTATTATTATGAATTAGGGGCAACCACGGTATGTTCAGTTGTTGATGTTGGAAAAATCTAAGGTCACTGTAGTGTAAGGCCCACTGTATTCTTGGGAGATTTGTGTGTTCTTTGGATTTATCAGAGCACACAAACTGGAATTGGCTATCTCAGATTGTACCTTCCCATCCTATGAATTCAAAAGTTAGAAGGGTTGGGAAGCAGAGAAAAATGCTGCAGATTAGCAAAGAGAGCGCTCAAGGAAAGAAAGAAACTAGCTGGGCTAACACTTAATATTTCAGATGAAGGAAGAAATCTCATAATGCATCTTACATCTCTTCATAGAATATGAGGGTTTGAAGGGACCTCAGCAGGTCATCTAATCCAACCCCCTGCTCAAAGCAGGACCAATCCCCAGACAGATTTTTGCCCCAGATCCCTAAATGGTGCCCTCAAGGATTGAGCTCACAACCCTAGGTTTAGCAGGCTAATGCTCAAACCACTGAGCTATCTCTCCCTTAGCCCTTTTTGAGCCTTGTAGTGATCTACATATGCCTTAAAGTATGAGACTTCATCAAGCTTTTCCTAGCACACATAAATACACGACAAGCCTTTAAAAAAATAATCAGCTACAATATTTGACTCTGACCTCATAGAGGAGTGAACTTCATGGGCTAAGAGCCAGATTTACAAAGGTATTTAGGCACCTACTGGAACGTACAAAATCACCTAAGTGTGTTAGGCACCTAACTGCATTGACATTTTGCATCTTTAGGCACCCAAATACATTTGTAAATCTGGCCCGAACTGCTCACCATGCAATTTATATACACCCATTAATTCCAACGGAACGCCTATCAGCAGATGTAAAAGCAGAGAGAAAAAGAGGTACCTCTGCAGCAATTTCAGGTATGATGCAGAACACAAAAGAAAATAGTACAGAGGTTTTTCCTGCTTTGTGAAGTAATATTCCTGTCAGACCTGAAACTGCTGTAGCAGAGCTCAGTTCAAGAAAACACTGGTCTTCTACTACACCCCTCACTGTAGTATCTCAGCATCTTACAGTTGCAAGTGTTACTTGCCTTCTGTGATCTGTAATCTTAATGAGGGCAATGGAGCATGCCCAAGGGGCAAAAGCTGCAATTGCTATGCATAGTCCCTGCACATATGATTTTGCGTCGGCATCCCATGATGCACGGTGGTTCCTCCCGCATATCAACGGCAAACAACCCAGTGGTTTTCGTGCATTAAAACCACCACGCAGACGCCATAACCCCAAAAGCATGGAGCATGCTCAGTTGTGCACTCTTGCTGTGAGCATCTCAAACACCTCACGCCTTCGCCTGCAGCATTTCCAGAGCCGAAGTAGGGTCCGCTGCATGGAACATAGTGATGTCCTGCAAGCAGCCCTGCTGCAAGCCATTGAAAAAAACAATTCACAGTTGCTGCTGGCAGTCACAGAGCAGCTGCACTCTGTTGAGCGCCATTTCTGGTCCCTTGAAACAAGCACTGACTGGTGGGACTGCATCGTTTTGCAGGTATGGGATTACGAGCAGTGGCTGCAGAACTTTCAAATGCAGAAGGCCACCTTCCCCAGCCCTGCAGTTCAGCGACACAAAAATGAGAGCTGCTCTGACAGTGGAGAAGCGAGTGGTGATCACTATTTGGAAGCTTGCAATGCCAGACAGTTACCAGTCAGTGGGGAATCTATTTGGAGTAGGTAAATCAACCATGGGAGCTGCTGTGCTCCAAGTGTGCAGGGCCACTAATAGACTTCTGCTACGAAGGATTGTGAGTCTGGGAAATGTGCAGGACATAGTGGATGGTTTTGCCGTGACGGGGTTCCCTAATTGCGGTGGGGCAATAGATGGCATGCATATCCCCATCTTGGCACCAGACCACCTTGCCAAAGAGTACATAAACCACAAGGGATACTTTTCAGTGGTGTTGCAAGCACTGGTGGATCACAGGGAGCATTTCACTGACATCAGCGTAGGATGGTCGGGAAAGGTTCATGACACGCGCATCTTTAGGAACTCGGGTCTGTTCAAAAAGCAGCAATCCGGGACTTTCTTTCCAGACCACAAAATGAAGATTGATGATGTTGAGATGCCTATAGTTATCCTGGGGACCCAGCCGACCCCTTGCTCCCATGGCTCATGAAGCCAAACATTGGCTGTCTGGACAGCAGTAAGGAACCGTTCAACTATAGGCTCAGCAAGTGCAGAATGGTGGTTGAATGAGCCTTTGGTCATTTGGAGGGCGCTGGAGAAGTTTACTAACAAGGTTGGACCTTAGAGAGGAGAACATCCCCATAGCTATAGCTGCCTGCTGTGTGCTCCATAATATCTGTGGAAAAAAAGAGGGGGAAATTTTCCACAGGGGTGGGCAGTTGAGACAGGTCGCATGGCAGCCATTTTTGAGCAGCCAGACACCAGGGCAATAAGAAGAGCTCAGCAAGGGACGCTGCTTATCCGCGAGGCTTTGAAAAGCCGATTCAATAATGAGTCACAGTAACGTGAGCTGCTTGTCTGCATTGTGCTTTCCCAAACCTTCACCTGGCTTGTATCACTGTCCCTGTAAAGCCAACCCCCAGCCCAAGCCCACTGCTTCTACTCAATAAAGAATCCATTTACTTTATTTAAGAAACATAAGTAAAGAGGGAGAACAGAAAAAAAAAAGGTAACCTTGGGGAAAAGGGGTTGTAAAGTTGGAACGGGAGAAACATTTTCAGCTGTGTAACATAATATAACACCGCATTCCAGACCATCAAAGTTCTGTGAATGCGCATCTTCTGTCCTTGAACCCTCCCCCTGAGTTAAGTGAAAGGGATAATGGACTTTTCTCCCATGCCTCATGGAACGCTTGGGGGAGGGTGATTCTGCACCAGGCAATGCTGGCTGGCTGTCCAGCAGGGTCTGCAGAGGGACTCTACCCTCCTGCTTCTGTTCCTGCAGTTCAACCAGATGCCTCAACATGCCAGCTTGGTCCCCCATAATCCGAAGCATCTCATCCTGCGCCGCATGCTCTTGCTCATTGGAAGCTTTCCTGCTCTCCGTGTTCATGTCTAACTTCTTGGACAGTGAAATCCTCCATGCTCTCAGCTCTGTGTCAGCTGTCCTGGAGGCGTTCATTATCTTGGTGAACATGTCCTCCCGTGTTCTCTTTCTCC
This sequence comes from Terrapene triunguis, assembly GCF_002925995.2. NCBI lineage: Eukaryota > Metazoa > Chordata > Testudines > Emydidae > Terrapene > Terrapene triunguis. The sequence goes on along the minus strand of NW_020664446.1, from coordinate 48,852,808 downwards.
TTCTTCTAATCAGTGAAAGTCTGCTTTCAGGTGTTAATGACACGCCGAAGGAAGCATTTCCAGCTGTCAGTCATAGGAAAAAATAAAGGAGCCATTGTACATGAATAAAAAGTTTTCATAGCAAGGCTGTTTTCATTAAAATACCCTCATTACACTAGGTGCAAGCCATAACATGATCAGAATCCGTAACCATTCTCTGTGCCATTTTGCTGCTCCAGCCATGGTGAGTAGCGCCCCCCACCCGCCCCAGGTCATGGGTGACCGCATTTTTAATGAAGTTTATGGCAGGCTCATGTCGGGAGCAGAGGTAGCTAGTCGAACAATTGCCCTTCCCCACAGCATCACGGGAAACTGTTTACGAATGGGGTTGGGGGGGGGGAACATTTTCACTCCCAAATTGCAGAATCTCTCATGTGGGGCCCCAGTCCTCTATCAGCCACTTTAAACTACTTGCCAACCCATGCCAAGCTCAGTAAAGGCACATTAGCGGCCACGTGATTTGGCGATCCGAAATGTGGGGTGGGGTGGGGTGAGGTGGGTCTACGTGCCCTTTTTTTTCTTGTAAGAGCATTTTTATGCTCCCCTAGGTGACCCTATGTGATATCAGTTTCCTGAGGGTAACAGAGGCGGAAAGGAAGGAGATGCTGCAAGCGTCTGGGTATAGACCTGATCCTTATGCTACTATGCTGTGTAACGCAATGATACCAGCAGAATTAATTCAGGAGTTGCGTGGGAAAGTGTCTTACCATGGTGGAAGAAATAAGACTGCCCTGCTCAGAAACCTTCTGCAAAGGATGGAAGATTGCAGAGTATCTCCATGAAAGTTTCCTAGAGATATCCATGGAGGATTCATGGGCTATCCCAGTCCACATAAACGGTCTTTTCTGGGGGTCACCCTCTGCGTAGCTGGAGCAGCCTCTTGTAAGCAGAGAACCACAGCACTTTGCTTTTTCTTCACAGTAAAAATGCAATACCACCAAATGTGTGTCCCCGCTAAAGTTTAACTGGACTTTCATTCCCCAGCATCACGGTTGGCCACCGTGATGTCCTGCACCCCGCAGGGCTCCAGGGTTAAAAATATTTCCTGGCTATCGGGGAAAATGGATCCACAGCTCGCCTGTCTCCCATTCTCCTCCTTCTCCTCTTCCTCATCCATCATATCGTCCTACTCATTGTCCCTTGACTTACACACCTGTGAGGTGTCCATGTTGCTTGTGGGAGTGCTGGTAGGGTCGCCCCTGAGAATTGCATGCAGCTCGTTGTAGAAACCGCATGTGTGGGGTACAGCACCAGAACGACTGTTCGCCTCCCTTGCCTTCTGGTACGCTTGGCGAAGTTCTTTTATTTTCACACGGCACTGCTGTGTGTCCCTCATGTAGCCCTTCTCCCCCATTCCACGAGCGATCTTTGCATAGATATCAGCTTTTCTTCTGCTGGATCGGAGCTCTGCCTGCATAGACCCTTCTCCCCACACAACAATGAGATCCACCACCTCCTGTGCAGATGAGGATGGAGCGCGTTTGGGGCATGTAGTCTCCATGATCAGCTGTGCTCAAGCTGTCATGCTTCCAGTGCTGAGCAAACAGGAAATGGGAAATCAAAAATTCCTGGGGCTTTAGCAGGGATGGGCTGTTTCCTGTGTACCTGCCTGCTGTGCAGCAGAGTTGAGAATGAACTCCAGAGTGTTCACAGATGAGCATCGTGGGATACCATCTGGAGGCCAATTAAGTCGATTTATACAACGCTGTGTCTGCACTACTTCGCAGTCAACACATGAAAATCGAATTAAGTGCTACGCCTCTCGCAGAGGTGGATTAAAGAAGTCGACATTAGAGGTGACTTAGGTCAGTGTAAAGAACCCGGTAGTGTAGACACGTACATTAACAGGTCGACTTAAGGCGGCTTCCTTCGACCTAACTTTTTAGAGTAGACCAGGCCTCAGTGTTAACAGTTGGGCCGGATCCTGTTCTCATTGAAACTGAAGGCTAAACTTCCATTTATTTCAGTGGGAGCAGGATAGGACCTGGGGATGGTGTACAGGTAGAGAGCAATAATGCTGATTTAGTAGCATATTTATATACCTCTTTTAGATGGATATGGCACTTAATCGTCCATTTGTCCAGACTTAGTCTAAGAATCAGTGTTTATAGCATTTCTCTGACTCTCTACTAATTACTATAATTAAATATTTAATCAGTTATTATTGAATATTTATATTACAGTGTCACTCAAAGGCGGTAGTCAAAATTGGGGCCCCATTGAGCTACAGGCCTCATTCATAGATAATCTGTACGCTGGGAGGCTTATGTGGTTCTATAGTATCTTCTTATCTAAGACCAAAGCATCACTGAGAAATGGTAAAAAAAATTGAGAACAGTCTTTGAAAAATTGTGTCAAGATGTGTGTCGACATTTCTGTAAAAATGTGTTGAAAATGGACATTTAGAAAATTTCCAGCCACTCCTGTCTCAAGGTTTCATCTTGCCGTCAGTCTGCATGGGGAACCCATGTTGCTGTCCATGGGAATTTTGTGGGAATAAAGGACAACAAAAATCTAATGCAGGGGAGATACATTCAGAACTAGGAACCCAGAAGCCATGGAAAAAGAGAGCTTGGTTTCTGCCTGGTATTTCATTATCTATTGTTATCAGCCCACCACTGCTCTTCTGAAGTATGGAGCTCTGCTATTGCTTCTAATGAGTCTTACTCCTGCTCAAATAATGTAAGATGTGGTCACGTGCACCATAGTTTATTATGAAAATTCTGCTACTGCAGAAGCCATGCCAGTCCACATTAAATAGTGTGACTTCACCTCAATGTCTTTCTGACTTCCACAATGAATGAAGTCAGGATCACCTGTCAGAAGCCTACTTGTGGCCTGGATTTCCATCTTGTTAAAACCTTAGGGTCTGGCTAACCAAAGAGGGCTCAAAAATCTGTGCAGATATTTTCTGAAGATAATCTGGATGGAGTCACTGGAGCAAAACCTATTAAATGTCCTATTCAGAGCATTGCTTGTATTTATTAGACTTTTCAAAGCATGCACTTTTTTATTCCCCCCCATATACTCTTTTCCTAATACATTATACTTTACCACAACATTTGAACCCTTGAAGTTAACACTGAAATTATTCTCTTAGTTTAGGCCCCAGTTCAGCAAGGCACTTAAACATGTGCTTAAGTTTTGCTGAAGCAAGTCCTTAACTCCAGATCTCTGCTGAATATCTAAAAGAATACTCAAAGGCATTTATTAGGGTGATACAAAGTCATGGGTTTTGCTGATGTGATAGCTAACCGTAGACACCACCAGTGTCATGAAAACCTTCTTCCACCTTTAGTGTCTAGGAGGCATGACCCCTCCCTCTTGGATCAGGACCCTGGCCACAGTGATTCATATGTTCATCAACACCAGGTTGGATTTCTGTAATTCACTGTATGTGGGGTTGAAGATGGAAGCAACACAGCATCTCCAGCCTGTGCCACTGTGACCGAAAAGACCCCTGTATTCACACCCTACACACTATTGTAGTAATCCTTGTACACAATATGCCTTGTGAGGTATCATTTGAAAACTAATAACTCACTGGTCAATAATATCATGAAGTTAGAGTAGAAACGTTATATGTAAATTTATTAAATCCCCCTGTATGATGTTTTTAGCATATATTCAAAACCATTAGCCTTATCCAGGCACAAGTTGTTAAACAGGTCTTTCCTAAACAGAGGAATGTGTGTTTTACCTCAGTTTACATATAAACAGTAAACAGGGACCACGAGTCCCTTGGGGAGAAGAGATCACAGGAGAATAAGCAAATTTGCATTTCAGCAACCACAGGTGAAAAAACAGAACATAGAGCTTCCTTCATCACCAGACTCCATGTTGCCTTCTTTACTGTTTGAATAAACTTTGCTTTGAGGGGCAACCCTCACAAGAATCTATTTCAAAGATTAACTGGACTATAAAAAAGGGGCAAAAAACCTCAAACTATCTGTCACTCTTTCATCTAAGAAGACAAAGGAAAACAACCCATTGACTTTGGGTGGAGATCCTGACCTGAGAGTTTGGTCAGCCATGTTGCTGGGAACATGTGGTAAGAATATTATCTTCAGCCAAGTCTTGCTTGTTAAATTTTAGCTACTAGAAATTGTTTTATCTTTATTTCTCTTGTAATAATTTCTGACTTTAATACCTGATACTTGAATTCACTTAAAATCCTGTTTTCTTTTGTTAATAAACTTTTTATGTTTTAAACTAAACCAATCCAGTGCTGTATTTAAACTGAACTGTTCGGTAACTCCACTTAAAGTAGCAAATGGTAGAATATTGACCCTTTACAGATGCAATGGACCTTTAATATCTCAGCTGCCCAGGAGAGGGCTGAAGAGTACAGAACACACATTTTGGGGGAAAATTCAGGACTAGGAGTGTGTTGGGGTCACCCTGCAAGTAGTGCACATACCCCCAGCAGACCATGTGAAAGGCAAGAAGTCAAGAACTTGTCATGGTTCTCAGGGTGCCCATGGCTGGGAGTCACCTTCTTACACCACTACCTCCAGCATGAGGGAGACTTGCTTGTGCTTAGCACACCTTCAGCCTGTTAATTACCCAAAAAAATCTCATCTGGGCTATGCCAGCCCTTACTTTGCCTAGCTGATTAGCAGTTGGTGTATGCCAGTTGATGGGCCCCTTATACACTGAACACTCTACTGTAATACCAAGTATGATGGGGTATGCACCCCATACTCCCCCTGAAGGGGTTAAAATAGGCCAGCTAGGACAAGTAACCTATTAGGCTTCAAACAGGGGATATTTATATGGAGGAAGCTCACCTGTGGAGGAACAGGAGGAGCGTCTATAAAACCAGGGAGCTGGCAATAGAAAGAGGGCTGCAGTTACTCTCCCTGGGATAAGGGAGAAAAAGGGGTTTGGGACTGAAGAGGCAGGATGTGTCTAGCAGACCTAGGCGGTAGGGGGTTTAGCTAGGGTGGACAATGCGAGCCTGGGATAGGCAAGGTAAGAAGTAGTCAGGGGGAGAGGCAGGAAGGTTTAGGGTAGTACAGATATTGAAGTCTGTCTGGGACTGTTTGTCCCAGTTACTGAGGGAGTGACTTAGTCAGGGCAGTGGACTTATGGACAGCCTGGGATGCTGTGGAGGACTTTGATAAAACCCTGGAAGGGGAGGACTATTGTGACTTGGCCAGAGAGCTAAGCCACAAAGATGAGGCACTGCAGCTCCCGAGAAGTAAGAGAGGGCCGCAGAGTGAGCTAACGTGCCGAGAAACCATAAGCAGAGGGCATCAGTCTGAAAGAGCTAATCCCCAGAGTGGCCAGGAAGAGGTGCCCTTAGTGGCAACCAAACAACAAAAGCTGTAAGAAATCCAGAAAGTTATGTTTTCTTTCCATCTGCACCTTGTTTAATCCTGGCAGCTATTGTTGGTTCTGTTTTTCCCTTTCAGACAGTTCTACAACGATAGAGGGGGTTTGTTTCATTTGGACAGCAATCAGAGAGAGTTTCTGTAAACATCTGGTCCTGCTTAAAATGGTTTTTAAAAGCATTTAATATAAAAAAGTTATTAGAGGATAACAAAATAGTGCACAGTGTTCTCGCAGTACATTTTCTCTGCTGGAAGTTTGCATGAGATTGAACTTCAGTCAAGTCCTTAGAAATGTTTCTCAGTGATAATCTCACTTTATCTAGTGTGATTTAAAAAAAGCCATAAGGACAATAACTACAGTACTTGAAGCCATCTTAAAAAAAAAAGTAGAAGCTCTTTCAACAGCTGGATTTCCATAACTGGATGAACATGGCCTATCAGGTAGTTAAATATAAAAGGAAAGCAGCAGATAAAAATGGAAAATACATGCCACACTCCAACCTTTCTGCTCACTTGGACACATCTCAGTAGATAACTTGGTTGTTTGCCTGTAACTTTGATACCATCATAGCAAGTGATATGCTCAAATAAGTATATCAACATGTATTTGTTTATTAGTCATATTCAATACCCTATTTCTTATAATCTTTGGATTTTTCATCTGTGCATTTTCCTTTATTGTTTATATATTCACTGAAAATAGATAATTAAAAAATAAATAAATATTAAAGCTACATTTAAATGTGCCTGAATTATGACTCATGCTTGAATAGTCACAAACTCAAATTGTCACAGGAGGAAGAAAACCAACCAAGGTCAGATTCAGCAGGTCCTCTTTGGCCAGGGCTCCTGAGGGGATAGTCCAGGAGTTGGCCTTGGGTCAGACGTGTGGTCCATGCATACTGTGAATGAGGAATCGGTTTTGAAGTCTTTATACATCACAACAGATAGTCAAGAAAGTCAGATTCCTTTATTCTTCAGGTTTAGAGATCTCAAAAAGATACATGAAGGCCACCAATACTCAATCTCTTGATGAAACAAATCTAAATATAGCCAAAGCAGCCATATATAGTCCTTTCTGAGGGCATCAAGATACATTGTGCAAGAGTCTCGTCAAAGCCTTGGGCTGAGAAAAGAAGGGTTACTTACCTGTACTGTAACTGTTATTCTTCAAGATGTGGATGCAGGTGTGTATTTCACTCAGGTGTGTGCGCACCCAGTGCACCACAGCTGGAAAAGTTTTCCTAAGCAGTACCCATCGGGGTGGTGCATGAGCTCTGTACCTCCTCATGGCCCCTTCGGAGGCTATATAAGAGTGGCACTGCCCCAGTCTCCCTCAGTTCCTTCACACTGGAGAAGGTCCAAAATGGGCCTTAGACCACCCTCCGACTTGGGAATTTAGAAAATATCTTGAATAAAGCTGCTTTCCTTGAAACTTCATGAGAACTTCTTCCATGGCCCCTTGGGCATGCAACTTCTGGACCTCTTGAACCATCAGAGGCTCATGAGATGGGCCCCTGAACAGAGACAGGGAAGGATAATGGGGAAGGGGGAATGGAGAGGAATTGGATTGAATATCCCAGTCTCAAGGTTCTTAAGACCCACTTGTCCATCGTTATGGCCTCCCAAGTATCCAGAAAGTGAGATAGTCTACTTTCAAATGGAGAGACAATAGTGTGTGGATCATGAATAACTGGGGTGCTGTCCTCGCGGGAAGAATCAAAAGGCAGATTTTCCTGCATATGTCTGAGCAATGGGCCTGCTCATCGGAGTCTGATCTAGAGGACCTCCTCTGAGGTCTATACCGGCTTTCTTGGGCAGGAAGAAAGAGTGTTGATAGTACTGCTGGGAGTACTGGGCATGCATCATTGGATGTCTCTTCTTGGAGACTGGGACATAAACCCCTACGGAGCAGAGGGTCACTCAGAAGTCTTTAAACCAATGCAATATTTTATCAGTTATTTCTAAAAATAGAAAATGCCCCATCAAAGGAAAGGTCAGAGGCTATACCAGAGTTATGTAGCCATGATACTATTTTCATTATGATTGTAGAGGCCATAATCCTAGAGGAACTAGCAAGACATTCAAGGCAGATTGAAGAGATGTCTTCACAACCAGATGGCCAGCTGCCTAAAGGCTTTGAACTCTTCCCTGGAGTCCTCAGGGAGTTTATGTGTAAGTTTTGACAAAGCCTCTCAGTTAAGGAAATCATACTTAGCTAACAGCAGCTACTGATTCTCTATTTGCATTTAGAGAGAGGATGTAGAATAATTTTTTCTCCTCAATGCAACCAGTTTTTGGTTCTTTCTTTGGGGGCTGACTGAAACTTTCCTTTCCTTGACCTCTCATGTGCAGTGACTACCAGGGAATTTGGGGCTGGAGGAGAGTAAAAACACTTGAATCCCTAGGCAGGCACATGGTAGTGTTTGTCAGTGTATTGAGCTTTGGGAGCCTGTGAAGCAAGTGTATACCATTAGACTTTTGTTGGCTCTAAAACTGCCTCATAAATTGGGAGGGCTGCCCTTCCCAGGGTTGCACTTGAAGAATGTCCAACAACTTGTGGATATTCTCCTGCAAAAACTCAGCTTGTACACCAAGTGCAGAGGCCATTCTTCTAATAGGATAGAATTTAAAATCCTTTGGGACTGGTGAGGAGGAGCCTGAGATTACTGAGTCCTCTGAGGACAAATTGTCTGGAGCAGAAGTGGTCTTCTGAGACAGCTCATTCCTCCAACAATTACTCATCTTGTTGGGCTAGTTGTTTTGCAGGGAGAGCTTCTTCTAGTACATGAGGCCCTGATGTGGATGGTTTTGGGGACCTTCTCCTGGAAAAGGGTGGAGATTGAGATCTATGGGAGCTAGGAGTCCCCCAAGGGTTCCGTATAGGCCAATAGAGCATTGGAGGCCAAAAAATGATTAAGGTGGAAGGCCGACTGGCTTCTGCTTGCTATGTGACTGGTACTGATCCCAGTACCAAGAGTCCCCCTCTTGAGGTGGCCTGGATGATTTATTGCACTTTGCATGCCTTGGTGGGGATGGAGAGGAGCTAGATGAGTCTGACCCAGACCCAAATAATCAATCAGCACAGGAAGCACACAGTCAGGTGAGGCTACTGAATGGCCCAATGTGTCCAACTCTCAGCAGGGCAGAGGTAAAGTTGCTACTGGTGGCGGTACTGTGAGCAGTACCTTCAATGTCTCTCGGGACGTAGTAAGTCTTACCTCTATATCTGGTACCAAAGCAGGGGCCACAGGAGGCAGTGTATAGCCTGGTGTCAACAGCCAGGCCAGTGAAGGCTCTGGTATTGGAGCCAAAGTTGAGGGTGCAGTTGGTGCTGACACTGAAGAACATCCTGGTTCCAATGAAGAGTGCACCTGGGCACCGGATGGCACAGATGAGGCAGTCTTAGATTGTCTCCTAAACAGTGGGGCAGGCACCAGGGCAGAAAGTGTGGCTGAAGAGGTTGAGGGCCCAGGAAGCACAAGAGGTAATAGCCATGCGTACTCCTGCATGAACAGTGAACCAAGGACAGAGAGGAAGAGCAGGTCCTTTGCCACCTCATATAACTGTGGGGTTGTAGGCTCCAAAATGAGTGGCACGAAAACAGTGTCTGTTGGTACCAGACTTGATGGCCTCCGTGAGAATGGATCCAGAGGCAATAGTACAGTATCAGGGGGTCTCTTGCTTCAGTACTGGGGAGACAAGGGCTGATGGTCCAGCACTGCCCTGGTTAGCCAGTGAATCTCGATGTTGCTCCAGTCCCCTCTTTGAGGTGAAAGACAAGCCTCCCTTGAAGCTTGAGTGGTTCCTATCAGTCTTATGGGTCCTTTTAGGTGAGGAACCCCAGGAAGGGAAGATAAACCTCTCCTCCTTGGAGATGAGCCTGAGAACAAGGGCCTGCCCAAAGTCTCTGCCATAGTAGTGGTTGACTGCGCAGACAGAGCAATCTGGCACCAGTGCCAAAGTAGGCCTTGTGGCCTATTCCAGGAGGTGCTTCCCTGGAAATTTGAGTATGTTATTTAAAGGAGCAGCAGATGCTACACCTCTCCTAGACATGTCCTTCACCAAGACACAATGTAGGGTGTGGGGGGCACTATGAGGAATAGATATCCCCCAAAGGGCAGTGCTTGAAGCCCTGAGAGAACTGCATGTCCCCGGTGCTCAGCTCTATCAACTAACTAGAAATGAAAACAGTAAAGAGAACCTATCTATAGGGTACTACCTGCTAAACTATTTACAGAATGAATGAAGCTTGGATCTAGCTCTGTGTGTGTGTGTGTGTGTGAGAGAGAGAGAGAGAGAGAGAAACATGAGGAGAGCCACACAGGGAATTATAACTCAGGCCGTGAGTGGTCAGAAGGAACTGAGGTAGGTTGGGGCAGCGTTGTTCTTATATAGCATTGGGAGAGGCCATAAGGAGTCACAGGGCACATGCGCCAACCTCAACAGTTGCGGAAAACTTTTCCTGCTCCAGTGCTCTGGGCATGCACACTCCTAAGTGGAATACACGTCTGCATCCACTTGAAGAAGAACATAGAGCTTTATACAATAAGATTTGCAGTGTGGCCACTTGAGACATGCAATTCCTTCACCAAATGCCATTAGACTGACATTGACTCCTTGGCTGATGCAGCTTTTGCTATTTCCAGCCACCCTTAATCTAAAGTAAGCTAGCAAACAATTTGAAATCACAGAGAGAATAAGAAAATAAAGTACGTTTTTCATTTCTTGTTTCACCTACTGGGATTTGTCTTACTTTGCATTTAATATTTCTTCCTTCCCTAAGAATCAGCCCTTACTGCTCACTGCTCTCCACATCTAAAACAGTGGATGCCAATGTATGAGAGAATTTGTTTGACCTGTAGTTTTTATTTCTCCTAGTGGAGGGGGGCATGCATTGGTCTAGATAGACCCTCTCTCTCTCTCTCTCTCTATATATATATATATAAGTGCTCTTGATAAAATGACAGCAGTAGCTATTACATTTTCAATTCTATTAACCCAATCTTCTACACTGGTGTTGAAGATAATGCTCTCCACTGAGTTTCAAGTTTGGAAGTTGTCTCTTGAGGTCAGACTGTGGTGCTGTAGCAGTTCAGCAGAGGCAGACTGAACTCAGAAGGATGGTGGGAGGAGAGGGGAAAATGCATAAATTGCCCCTGTGATTATGGAGTGAGCAGGTAATTTGTGAATAGAGCCCTGACTAGTAAGTAGATGGACACACAGGTAAGGAAGTGAATTTTCTTTTTTCAAGCTTTTAAGAGGTTATTACAAACAGGAGTGAGTTAAAGCAAACTGTATAGTAGTTGACACAGCTTCAGCATACTTGCAGAATCAAAGAATTATGTGGTTTAAAATCTAATGAATTCTCCAGTCTTTCTTAAAATGGACTCTGAGTATTTTCTGTCCCCTGGCTTTACTGATTTTCTTTCTGCAGTCAGTCAGTCAGTCAGTCTCTCTCTCTCTCTCTCTCTCTCTCTCTCATCACTTCTGCTTTGCCCAGCATACTTAATCACTTGGTAGAAGTTGTTAGCATCTGAAAGGTCGACCAACTGTAATGCCAGCAACTGAGTTTGTTGGTGATGATGCAGATTGTAGCTCAAGGGTAACCAGCTGTTTCCTACTTAGCTAATTGGGAAAGTTGGGAACTGTACCTTGGTAGCACAGAACAGTCTCAGCAGGTGGCATTGTACTTTCTCTGCACTTCCTTGTCTAATTTTATTCAGGTTTTCCATCACCTTTACTCTGAGGCTGAAGTGCCAAATCACGTTTTTGTCAGACAGGAAGTAATTTGAGCAGAGAGCAGCTGTAATGTATTTTAGAGCAGACTGGAGTAACAATAAGAAGAGACAATGGAATCTTATTACTGCACGTTATTATTAAGAATTTATTATTTTAACAGGTGCATCCAGTGCTTTAAGGAAGGTATTCCTGTAAGAGCTCCATTGCCTTCAGTTGAGGGACCATTAAAGGCTCTGTAGTCCTTGTGTGTATCCATCGCTCATGTAGTTTTGTGTGCATTGAGAGGAAATGGTTTGTTAGCTGAGAAGCATGTATCTAATAAGAACCATATTTTCTATTTTGGCCTTCTTACATTTAAACTCTTAAGGCAAGGGCCAGGTGTACCTTTATGATTGTAAGTGCCTCATGCATCCTGGGCACTAATGGAATCAAATAAATAATACAAAGTAGTGAGAGATGGGCTGCAATTAAAATTCCACCCCCACATCTGGCTACTTGTAGGTATAGACTGTGGTCTTTAGTAGTCAGATAAACTGTTCTGCCTGGTAACTTAAAAATAAATAAGGGGGACATGGTACAGAGTCTGCATCAAAAATTGCTCCCCCATACCTCTCCATAAGAACTCACTGAAATGAATGTTCTCATGGAATTGATGGGCCACAAAAATGCTTCCTTACACTTGGACCCAAATTAGTTTAGGGCTATGTTCTGGAGTTCAGGTTCAAGAGTGAAACAGGGCTAAGGTTCACGTGCAATGGTGCCATCCTCTTGTGAGCTGTGTCTGAGAATTTGGCTGCAAACAGGCAAAAGGAAGCATCATTATTCCCATTTTACAGAGGGGAATGAAAGCACACAGACGGAGTGATTTGCCCAAAGTCACACAGGAAATCTGCGGCAGAATCAGGAATTTGATCCAGATATCCTGAGTCCCAGTACAGAGCCTTACCGCAAGACCACCATTCTTCCCTGAGTTATTAGTGACCACAGAGCATTGTCAGCTAATTGGTTCAGAGGATTTTCCTTCCACAATATACTGTTGTCTTGATCCTATATTCTATATGTAGCGAGTGTGAGATTGTACTTGAAGAAGCCAGATAAGTCATGTTTACATTCCGCTTATTGACATAACACCACCACCTGCTGTGTATGGAGAGACAGTCTCATAGAATCATAGACTTTAAGGTCAGAAGGGACCATTATGATCGTCTAGTCTGACCTCCTGCACAACGCAGGCCACAGAATCTCACCCACCCACTCCTGTATCAAACCTGTGTCTGAGCCACTGAAGTTCTCAAACATGGTTTAAAGACTTCAAGGTGCAGAGAATCTTCCAGCAAGTGACCCGTGCCCCACGCTGCAGAGGAAGGCGAAAAACCTCCAGGGCCTCTGCCAATTTGCCCTGGAGGAAAATTCCTTCCCGACCCCAAATATGGCAATCAGCTAAACCCTGAGCATGTGGGCAAGACTCACCAGCCAGACACCCAGGAAAGAATTCTCTGTAGTTACTCAGATCCCACCCCATCTAACATCTCATCACAGGCCCATTGGGCATATTTACTGTTAATAGTCAAAGATCAATTAATTGCCAAAATTAGGCTATCCCATCATACCATCCCCTCCATAAACTTATCAAGCTTAGTCTTGAAGCTAGATATGTCTTTTGCCCCCACTGCTCCCCTTGGAAGGCTGTTCCAGAACTTCACTCCTCTAATGGTTAGAAACCTTTGTCTAATTTCAAGTCTAAACTTCCTAATGTCCAGTTTATATCCATTTGTTCTTGTGTCCACATTGGTACTGAGCTTAAATAATTCCTCTCCCTCCGTGGTATTTATTCATCTGATATATTTATAGAGAGCAATCATATCTCCCCTCACCCTTCTTTTGGTTAGGCTAAAAAAGTCAAGCTCTTTGAGTCTCCTTTCATAAGACAGGTTTTCCATTCCAGTCTGTTAGGGGGATGTTCACGCTGCTGTTGAGGTGTGCTGTGAGCTGTGTGCGGTTACCTGTCAACTTCCCCAAGACCTGTTTTTCCACATTTTTAAGTGCTCTTGTTCAAGTTTTTAGAAAAAAACAAACAAGGTGGCTCCAGGATATCATTTGATGCATGACCTGGCATCCTGTGTGGGCTACATTTTTGTTGTGTGAGACACCTGGACATTTGAAAATGGAACTTTATCTGACAAAGTGCTGATGACATACACTCAGATCCATTGAGTCTTCAGAACTCACTGAACCAGATCCCTGGCCCTGCTGAGCCCTTTGTGCTGTTGAAGTAGCAGGAAGGGACGTTCAGCCAAAATGGGCAATTGAGGATTCTCTCAGCATGCATGTGTATGGGTGGGGAGGTGGGGGAAGTAGCTAACTCTAACACCAGCCTCTACTGGCTGGCTCCCCCTCCCCCATACATGGGGCATGTCAGGGCAGAGGACATTCCCAGAGAGGGGCTGGAGTGCAGTTTGCCCTGGCCATCCTTTCTGGCATAGAGCCCCCACAAGTCCATTACAAGAGCTCTACAGCAGCCATTTATAGGGACAATCCTCAATAATCTGCAAAATAATTATTAATGTCTTGTCATATATTAGGATGACTTTAGGTTATTACAAGCTTACTTTTACTGAATTCTAGGAGATGTTTGGAGAACACATGCTTATTTTCTGGTTGCTTATATGAAACATCCAGGCTAATTCAAGAAGCTGCAAGGAAATCTCTGCTTTCTGTCAGTCAGGGCGAGGCAAGAAGGAGAATAATAGCTCCTTGGCCATAAAGTTGTACTGATCATTTCCAGGTCTGATTGCACAGAAGCCTGGAATTTATAACTACTATTTTGTGCTAATATTGTATAATGTGCTATTATATATTATGTTAAAAAGATTAGCTACTGTTAGTTGTGATTTTTGCCTTGAATAGTGTTTGGTAAGAGTCGTTAACTGGGAATTGTGGATGAAGCTACTGTAGATTGCAATCTTGGGAATTGCTTAGTTCCAACAAACCAACAACAGAAGTGTCTTCTCATAGGGAAGGATTCTTCCCTCTTGGAAAGGATGTGAAGAGAATTTTTTTTTCTAAGAAATTTCAAGAGAAGTGATGTCTCTCACCGGGTATATCAAGGCCATGAAAGCTGAGCCAGGAGTCTCTTCCCACCCTTTCTCTATCCTCCTCTCTTAAAAAAGAAATACCTCAATTTTAAATCCACACAAAGAGTTCTAGAGATATTCTCATTGAAAACTATTTCTTTTATAAACATGCTAAAGTCTTCTTCCTTTTAACTTTAAAGGAAATATTGACCTGGTACTGTCTACACCGGGCATTAGGCCAGTATAGCTACATCTCTCAGGGGTTTGGATTTTTCATACCTAGTGTAGACCAGGCCTTAGACCATTTGTCTGATGCCCTTCGTTGGGATGTGGTACACATCCCAGCTTTCCTAGACTCCAAATTCAGCATCTGAGATCCCTCGAGCCCACTCTCAGTTGCTTGTACATGGTCCCCCAGAGTTCTACCTAAGCTGCAGGCACTCTGGCTACTAGTTTAACCCTTTTGGGTGGGGAGTCAAAGAATACAGGTTTAGTAAAGGAATTTCTTAATCACAGAAACATTACTCTTAAGCACTCAGATATTACAGATCTTTGAAAACAACAGAAGTCCCCATGTCTGATCTTATCCCTTCTCTGAGTTGGACAGTGGTCATATTTCAGGTGAGGCAGAGTTCTTCCAGTCCCTCTTTCTCCTGCAAATCTTTCTTGCGTGTGACAATGGTCAGAGTCAGTCATGCTTGCTTCACCTGTGAAGAAATCCCGTAGTTCCATGAATCCCAGTCTCAGATTCCTTGCAATCTGAATCCCAGTCTCAGACTCTCCTGACAGCTCCCAGTCTCCTTGTCCAGATAGTTCCAGTCTTCTGTCCCCCACCACTAACTCCCAGTCCCAGTTTCTACCCTCCCTCATCCCAATCCTAATGTACTCCCACTAACTGTAGTCTGTTACCTGTAATTTAAATCAGTTTCAGCTAATGTGATGCCAATTTTTAAGAAGGGTTCCAGAGGTGATCACAGCAATTACAGACCTGTAAGCCTGACTTCAGTACCAGGCAAACTGGTTGAAACTATAGTAAAGAACAAAATTGTCAGACACATAGATGATCATAATTTAATGGGGAAGAGTCAACATGGTTTTTGTAAAGGGAAATCATGCCTCACCAATCTACTAGAATTATTTGAGGGGGACAACAAGCATGTGAACAAGGAGGATCCAGTGGATATAGTATACTTAGATTTTCAGAAAACCTTTGACAAGATCCCTCACCAAAGGCTTTTAAGCAACATAAGCTGTGATGGGATAAGAGGGAAGGTCCTCTCATGGATCAGTAACTGGCAGTAGCATAGCTAGGGAGGAGCGGGGGGAGCGACTACTTCCCCACTGAGCACTAGTGGCGCCTTGTCAATTTCCTGGTGCCTTTGTACACACCCCGAGAAGAAATAAAAAAAAAAAAAAAAGGCGCCACCAGCTGCAGTGCTTTTATTTTACTCACCCGGCAGCGCTCCGGGTCTTCAGCGGCACTTCAGCAGTGGGACCTTCACTCGCTCCAGGCCTTCGACGGCATTTCGGCAGCATTTCGGCAGCGGGACCTTCAGTGCCGCCGAAGACACCCGGAGCGAGTGAAGGGCCCACTGCCGAAGACCCGGAGCGCCGCCGGGTGAGTACAAGCGCCGCAGCGGGTGGCACCTTTTGTTTTTATTGCTCCCCCTGTTCCCTCCACTGGCTATGCCACTGGTAACTGGTTAAAAGATAGGAAACAAAGGGTAGGAATAAATGGTCAGTTTTCAGAATGGAGAGAAGTAAATGATCTGGAAAAAGGGGTAAACACTGAGGTGGCAAAATTTGCAGACAATACAAAACTACTCAAGATAGTTAAGTCCCAGGCAGACTGTGAAGAGCTACAAAAGGATCTCTCAAAACTGGGTGACTGGGTAACAAAATGGCAGATGAAATTCAATGTTTATAAATGCAAAGTAAAGCACATAGGAAAACATAATCCCAACTATACATATAAAATGATGGGGTCTAAATTAGCTGTTAAGACTCAAGAAAGAGATCTTGGAGTCATTGTGGCTAGTTCTCTGAAAACATCCACTCATTGTGCAGCGGCAGTCAAAAAAGTTAACAGAATGTTGGAAATCAGAAGGAAAGGGATAGATAATAAGACAGAAAATAGCATATTGCCTCTATATAAATCCATAGTACGCCCACATCTTGAATACTGCGTGCAGATGTGGTTGCCCCATCTCAAAAAAGATATATTGGAATTGGAAAAGTTTCAGAAAAGGGCAACAAAAATGATAAGGGGTATGGAATGGCTGCCGTATGAGGACAGATTAATAAGACTGGGACTTTTCAGCTTGGAAAAGAGATGACTAAGGGGGGATATGATAGAGGTCTATAAAATCATGACTGGCATGGAGAAAGTAAATAAGGAAGTATTATTTACTCCTCATAACACAAGAACTAGGGGTCACCAAATGAAATTAATAGGCAGCAGGTTTAAAACAAACAGAAGGAAGTATTTTTCCACACAACTCCCAGTCAGTATGTGGAACCCTTTGCCAGAGGATGTTGTAAAGGCCGAAACTATAACAAGGTTAAAAAAAGAACTAGATAAGTTCATGGAGGATAGGTCCATCAATGGCTATTAGCCAGGATGGGCAGGGATGGTGTCCCTAGCCTCTGTTTGCTAGAAGCTGGGAGTGGATGACAGGGGATGGATCACTTGATGATTACCTGTTCTGTTCATTCCTTCTGGGGCACTTGGCATTAGCCATTGGCAAAAGACAGGATACTGGGCTAGATAGACCTTTGGTCTGACCCAGTATGACCGTTCTTATATTCTTATGTTCTATGTTCACTTGCAGGTCTGACTCTCATCCCCCAAAATTTTTTTAACATTGGCAAAACAATATATTTTTCCCTAGCCTCTTTCACAGAAACAAGTCTGGCTCTATTTTCCAAAATAATTCAGCCTGAATCAGACATCTGCCATGGAAAATTTTAGACCTCAAAATTATAGTCTGGCAAAGTTATAAGCAACTGAAAACAGATTATTATAATGGGAAGTGTAAGGCAACCTTAATAATAGGTGGCAATACCAGCTCTGCCTAGAACACTGTTCAATGAGTTAAAATAGTTACCTGCCTATTGTCCCTGGAGCCTTGTAACATTATATTCAGCCACAGTGCAATTCTTTGAATGGCCTTTCTTAAGATGCTGCTTATCAATACAGTTATGGATATGTGCATTTTAATAAACTAAAATAAATTGAATCAATAAAATTAATTAAATGGCCAGTGAGGTTCAGTAATTAGTACATTTCCTTGAAAGGTGCCTACAAGATATAGCATGATTTTACAGTAGATTACATTCTAAGAACTGAAATTTTATCTCCCCCAAATATTATGTTTTTCTCTATGTCTACTAAACACATAATAAAAGACATTGCAGCAATACCTCTCTTCTAATAAATAAATGTGATAATTAGAAACTATTTCCTGTTACTGGTTGTCTGGATTAGTAGTGACAGACAATTTATCTTGCCGGAAAAATGCAGATGAATGAAGCAGTGATGTCACTCGTTTTCACAGCTCCAGCTCCACACTGCTAAAAATAACTGTTTGACCTGTAAGAATACAGAGGCCTTCCTGCTGAGATAAAATGACAGCCCCATTTCAGTTAAAACCGGGCCATCTGTACTTTGCTCTCCATAAAGAACAGGAATAAAATCTCTGCCCCCCACCAAACATCATATAATCATGCATTTATCGGCTTTGGAGTATGTGCACTTTGGAGTTTGTTAGATTTCACTGTAAGAGTAAAATAACACAAGGGCAATTAATACATTCACATAATTTATTTTTAGTATGCAACATGCACACATTAGATATAATTTTGCCACGTACTTATGAATATAACTAGTTGACAAAAAAAGCCTCAGTAAAATAAGCAATAAACATATGGCAATAATTATTAGAAGAGAAGCAATTAATTTTCTCCTGGAAATTTGTCTTTGATATCTGTTCATTCAAGTTTGTATTTATTTACTTAGCAGAGTATGCTTTGGGGACCTTCAGGGTGGCTGGACTGGGGTGGGAAAAGGATGCAGGTATTCCTGTGATCACTCTCAATGCTGCTGAATGCATCTGTGGCCTCGGTAGCTAGGGGTAATGTGTTCAGTTAGTCTTCAGTTTAGACCATTCCCCTTACAAGTCTGGGCATGTTATTGCACTTCTTCCCCTCAGGTCCTGCTTAACTCAGACCTACTGCACCAAAGTTCAAGGACCCACTTTAATGACAACGGAAAAGCTTTCTGAGGATTTCAGAAATCCCTCATCTGTCTAAGTCTCCCTAACTCGCTGTCCATGCTGCCCTGTGCTGGAAATGCAGCTGATTTTGGTTGACACCCAAATATAAAGGGGGTTCCCCAGAATTCAGCAAGTATTTAATTAGCTACTGAGCAATCAGATTTTATAATAACCCTCTAGCACTGGATCCCTACAGCATAACTCAAATTGCAGATACACTTTCCAGCATCAGCAGATACCTAGAGGATCCCCAACATCAAAGGGGGAGAAAAGAGTCTCCAATTTCTGGTATTTGAGTCATTTTCTCCAGACTGATATCATTAGTAAAGATTAGTATACTACAGACATACACATGAAATGACACGGGGAGGCCCCCTCAAAACTAAATCATCTCCAGGGGTGGCCTGTCCATATAGGTGAACTAGGCGGTCGCTTAAGGTGCCAAGTTAAATGGGATGCCAAATTCGAGGAAAAAAATAAAATTTGGGGGGGAAAATGAAAAAAAAAATGAAAAAGATGAAAAAAATACAAATAAAATAATGAAGATGTCATTATTTCAATTCCTGTGCGCGTACAGAAGGAATATGAATTATAAGTCATTTCTCTACATTTCTGAGAATTTATTAATATGTCAAATCTTTTATTTACTGCAAAAATAAATAATATTTTAGCAAAAAAAAAATTCAATTTGCGAAGATGACCCACTCCACAATTTTGATAAGCAATAACTCAGCCACAATGAAACACATCTGCCAGCGGCAAGAGCTGCAATGCTAGGGACACCTAACTCAAATATACATCAAGGTCGCATAGTCGGAAATTAATGTAGAGTGGAGATATCGCGAGTTGATACATGTCAAACGGTCATTTTAACACACATCGCAGGTAGATGGTTAAGAATCGAGCGAATACTGTGGAAAATTGTGTTTCTTGGTGCCAAAGAATAAAGAATAACATCTTTCAGTATTATAATAATTTCTCCCCCCTACTGTTACTCACACCTTCTTGTCAACTGTTGGAAATGGGCCATCCTGATTATCACCACAAAAGTTTTTTTTCTCCTGCTGATAATAGCCCACCTCAACTGATTACTCTCATTATAGTTAGTATGGCAACACTCATTTTTTCATGTCCTCTGTGTATATATATCTTCCTAATGTATTTTCCACTGCATGCATCCGATGAAGTGGGTTTTAGCCCACGAAAGCTTATGCTCAAATAAATTTGTTAGTCTCTAAGGTGCCACAAGTACTCCTTGTTCTTTTTGCTGATACAGACTAATACGGCTACCACGCTGAAATCTTTCAGCATTATAAATACAAAATGTGAGTATCTTTAAGCGTTAGTAAACCTTAGTGTTATTATCAGGCTGTATAATTATGAACTTTTCTTTATTATAACTGGTTCACATGCAATAAATAAGGTCCATAAAAGAAAAGTAACAGTGTTAACGCTTAATAGACTATGAAAGTGATGACGTCACACTCCAAGTGGGTAACCGTGAGGAAGGGGATTACTTTCCAAACAACCGGCGTCGGGTTATAACATTGAAAAAGGCATTTTGTTTCCATGTAAATGCTGTAACTAACTATTTTAATAGGTAAGTGAGTGTATGTTACTAATCATTGAACCTTTAAGCAGTGAAAAGACGTGTTGGAATGGCTGCAATGTGGTTTAAATCGCCAACCATGTGTTGTGTCAGCCATCCTTAACGCTATAATGCTTGCAGTAGGGAGCACAGAACATAACAATATTCAAATGCCCCAATGCAGAAAGAGGAAAAAGAAAACCCTCAGGAGCTGAGTATCATAAACGAAAGGCTGAGAAGGAAAAGGACCAAGCAAAACAGCAGGGATCCTTCCTGAAATATTCTCTTTAATCCAAATAAAGATGGAAGCAGTTCACAGCATCCAGATGAAGGAATTTTACTTGGAGAGGAGATTAACTCACATCAGCATGGAAGCAGTTTGGAACATCACGATGAAGGTATATTACTTCGAGATGAGGGTAGCTCACATCCACAAAAAAGTAGTTTGGAAACGGAAGATGTTGGAAACTTACTTCTAGAGGAAGGCAGCTCACAGCATCAGACTGATATGGAAGTGGAGAAAATGTACTCACCTTCAGAGATACATGCAGAAATTGAAGTAAATGAAGTAGAAGGAAGAAAGGATGAGGAAGTTACAAACAAGTTACAGTATGGGGACCCAGCTTCATGGCCCAGATGTGATAACAGTGTGCAGCAAATTATCGTGGAGCATGGACCCGAACAAGTTCATGAATTTCCCTTCCCTAAGGATGGAAATAAAAGAAAATTCTCTGCTCAGCATTACAAGAGGAAACTCATTAATGGGGAAGAAATTCATCAAAACTGGTTACAATATTCAGTGTCGAAGGACCTTGTGTTTTGCTTTTGCTGCAAATTGTATAGAAATCAAGCAATTGGTACATCGCTTATTGAAAATGGTTCAAAGGACTGGAAAAAACATATCTTCAATTCTCTCTTCACATGAAAGAAGTAAAGAACATTTGGAATGTTTTCAAAATTGGAAAGAACTTGAATTACAATTGAAAAAAAGAAAAACTATCGAAGAAAATTTACGTGTGATCAAGGAAAAAGAAGATTATTGGCAACAAATATTAAAGCATCTGATTGCTTTAGTGAGAGTTCTCAGTGGGCAAAATTTAGCATTCCGCGGCCACGGTAGAAATGAAAAGTTATACACTCCAGATAATGGAAACTTTTTAAAATTTGTTGAATACCTAGCTTTGTTTGATCCAGTCATGAAGGAGCATCAACGTAAAATAACTGATAATGAAACACAGGTTCATTACTTAGGAAAAAATATGTAGAATGAACCGATTCCAATCCTAGCAAATACCATTAAAAAGAAAATTGTAGAAGCTGCCCATTCTGCAAAATACATTTCAATAATACTGGACTGTACACCAGATGTGAGTCATATTAAACAAATGACAATGATCATTCATTTTGTGGATATGGAAAAGTCTGCAGATGAAGATAATGTTGAAATGCTCATAAAGGAACATTTTTTGGGTTTCGTACCACTGAAGGAGGCGACTGGAGCAATTATGACTGAAACTATTCTACAAGAGCTTGAAACAATGTCATTATCTGTTGAAAACTTACGTGGCCAAGGCTATAATAATGGGAGTAATATGAAGGGTAAAAACAATGGTGTGCAATGGAGAATGATGGAAATCAATCCTAGGGCCTTTTTCGTTCCTTGCGGTGCGCATTCTCTGAATTTTGTTGTCAATGATGCGGCTAGATGCTGTTTGGAGGCAAGCAGTTTTTTGACCTGGTGCAACATGTTTATGTATTTTTCTCAGCTCAACACGCTGTTGGGAGATTCTGACTTGTCATGTGAATTCTCTAACTGTGAAACCACTTAGTCAGACAAGATGGGAGAGTCGCATTGATGCTTTGAAGCCTCTTTGCTATGAACTTGGAAACATTTATGATGCCCTAATTTAAATTTCTGATGATACTACCTTTACTGGCAATATGGCACGTTCAGATGCAGAAGCTCTTGCAAATAGCCTTTCCAAGTTCAAATTTGTGACTTCACTCATTTTGTGGTATAATATCCTTTTCGAGATTAACCTCACTAGTAAGCAACTTCAGGAAAAGAACTTGAACATACATTCTGCTATTCAAAAACTGCAGCAAACTAAAAATATTCTGGAGGAATTCAGAAGTGATGAAGGGTTCGAAAGAACACTGCTTGCTGAAGCTTGCTGAAGAAATAGCTTTCCGACAGAATTTGAACCAGAGCCAGTTCGCATTCGGCAAAAGAAACAGCAGTTTTTGTATGATGGACAAGACACACCCATTCAGAACCCAAAACAAAGGTTCAAAGTGAATTTCTACTTCGCAGTCCTTGATATGGCTATTCATTCGGTTGACAAGATTTCAACAGATGCAGCAGCTAGAGTCAATATTTGGCTTTCTATATGATATCCACAGGTTGCAAAAGAAAACAGCAAAACAGATAAGAGAATTTTGTATAAAACTGGAGTCGACATTGACTCATGAAAATTCAAAAGACATTGATGTTACATATTTGTGTAGTGAGCTTCAGGCTTTTTCAAGACGACTTAAGAAACATTCAACTCCTGAAGAAGTACTGAAGTTTGTTTGTGAAAATAAACTCACAGACAAATTTCCAAACATTTTTATAGCTCTACGCATTCTTTTAACTTTGCCAGTTTCCATAGCTAGTGGGGAACGTAGCTTCTCAAAGTTAAAATTGATAAAAACATATCTGCGTTCAACAGTGGTGCAAGAGAGACTTGTTGGACTTGCCACCATGTCAATAGAGCATGAAATAGCTGGAAAATTGAATCTAAAAGAACTAGTGACTGAATTGTCAAACCTTAAAGCAAGAAAAGTCATGTTTTAAGAGCACAGTGTGTTTTTTATTTGGAGTGTTTTGTAAATACAGGTTAAAGTTCATTGAAGAGTTTTCTTATTTCTTTCTTTATTGGATGTGGTGGTAATGGCAGTTAAAGCAGGATAGCATAATGGATGATTTTGGATTTGTAATAATAAAAATTATAATTAACATTTTTAATGCATTTTTATTTGAAATAGGACTGAAATATCATCTAGCTGTCGTGTACAAATCTATTCTGAAAATTTCGTCTCTCTATTTTATCTGATCTCAGAAACATTGGTTGGACAGACGGACTGACGGACAAACTGAATAATTAAGCCCCTGTTTAAAAAAAAAGGCTTAAAAAACATGAAAAGGAAAAAAGGGGCAAAATGTTTCCCAGTTTACCAAAAACCTCAGCCTAGATCTGCCCTTGGGGTTTGGGGGTGGGGGACACCGATTGCACGGTTCACCTAGGGTGCCAGTAGCTGGCAGCTAGTGTCGGGCCGCCCCGATCATCTCTTTAACAATTTGGGCGCTTCTCCTTTTGCAATTTGGCTGCCAACATCTCCTTGGAACATGTGACTGCAAGTATAACGTGGTGGCTCTTAAAAATTTTCTACTGGCCTTTGATGACTACATATTTGCAGTTGGATGACCTCAATGTCTACCGCATTCAGAAGCTGACTGCAGACAGGGGAAGAAACATTATCTATTTATTTTTAAATTCAAAAGTGACAATATTTTTTGAGGGCCACTCGTGGAGTTACAAGCTCTGTAAAGTTCTCGTGACACCACTGGAGCTTTAATACAACACTGCTGTTTGAAACAATAGGTAATTATTCATAAGAACTCCAATGGACAGTTTTGTGCAGCTTTCTAAAATATATTTTAATGTCTAATTTAAGGCAGTTTCTAATCTAATTTCAACATCCTGTTTGGCTTCAGCCCTTATCTACTTCCAGTGTGACTGACCATTATGGATTTCTTTGTATAACTCCCTGTGCTATTTTCAGAAGGGCTGAACATCCACACCTCCAGCTGAAGGCCACTGGAACTGCAGATGATCAACACCTCTGAAAATCAGGCCCCTAGTTTTCTGTCTTGGAAGCATTTTTCCTGCCTAATCAAGAGCACATGATTTTTTTTAACTGCTTCTCAGTTTATCATTATCTTTCACTGGCAGACACAGAGGAATAGATTTCAGCCTGAGGGAGACTTCCCTTGTAATGAAACCAGAGGACTCCCTAGTGCATAGACTCTTTTGGCATCATAATATTTGGTCTCTTCCCACTGGTGAAATATAGCTTGAACTTCTATGCTAAAGCAGTAGGTGGAGAAATTGGGCCATTTCTTCAGAGCTTAGAAGAGATAGTTCAGGCTTAGGCAACACAAGGTGGAGTCAAAGCTACCTATTTTACACTTATGATGGGAATTTTTATGATTATTATTAGTTACCTAGTTTCACTTGCTTACATCATTTGCAGTCAGAGGTTTCTGGGGATACCATCAAACACTTCATTTTATCATACTAGGTATAGCTATTTAGTAGGCTAAAGCAAGTTAGTGTAGTCTCTGTGTCTAAGATACGGCACCAATCTATTAGTTACAAAGACCACAAGGGTTTCTTTCCACAGCTTTTGATACAGGTCAGTGATTCCATTAATGTCACCTGATAAGTACGTCAGGGCCTTTATAAATTAATGATCACATGCCCTTGGAAACCTAGTCCTTGTTTTAATTTAAACCAGAAGTTCTTTATTTCTGGGAGTTTTTCCTATTTGGAAGCAGTCAACTGTGTGTTATCTTCATGCTATGGCAGTTCCTGAATAAATTCTGGAAAAGATCAAAGTCCTATGTTAATTGCTATGTATAATATATTTAATCATTTTGTTGTGATTTATGGGGTGGAAATAGATAGATGGCAGCTTCTTCCAAAATAGATGAAGGCTAACAAATATTTTAAATAGTAAAATCTTAAGACTTTCAACTTATAAATCAGTGTTGCTAATGCTAAATAGTGAAACCTCCCCTTCCCCCTTATTTTTTTTTTTAGTATATCTCAATAGGGCTATATTTTTTGGACTGGAAAGAGAACTGCTGTCAATGATTCCTCTGAGAATGTAAAAAGGGGAAGTTTGCTAATTTATATGTTTATAATAAAAAACTGTTTTTACTGGACAAAAATAAGCTAATTGCTTGATTCATTCAGGATAACTACCAGTTTCTGTAACAGCTAACAATATAGTATATTTCCAGTATTCTTGATACACATACATATGTAGCTTTGACTTTCCCTTGTACTTGAAAAAGAATATTTTCCTTCTCACTGTGATGAAGTTTTAAAGCAATTGTGAAAGAAATATCAAACTCATTTTGATTTCACAAATCTATGCTCAAAAATCCTCATTGTTCAGGGAACTTATTTTTCATAGAAGTGATTTGTGCATAAGGATGCATTTTAGCCATATAATTATATTGATTTGATAGGAAAGTAAAGTACATGTTGCTGCCAATAAAATTTGGGCATAGAGAATTTTTTATTTGGCATGGTATGTAAATTAGGGAGGATTCATAAGCTCACTTTGCATATGTAAATATACACAAGAGACTCAGGCTACGTCTTCACTACGGGGGGGGGGTCGATTTAAGATACGCAAATTCAGCTACGCGAATAGCGTAGCTGAATTCGACGTATCGCAGCCGACTTACCCCGCTGTAGGGACGGTGGCAAAATCAACCTCTGCGGCTTCCGGTCGACGGCACTTACTCCCACCTTCGCTGGTGGAGTAAGAGCGTCGATTCAGGGATCGATTGTCGCGTCCCAACGGGACGCGATAAATCGATCCCCGAGAGGTCGATTTCTACCCGCCGATTCAGGCGGGTAGTGTAGACCTAGCCTCAGAGAAACAACTGAAGTCCAAAGAACTGCGCTAGTTAAATGGAATTTGTGAACATGGGTCAAATGCTGTCCTTTTGATATGAGTGTTCAATGCCCATTGAATACAAGGGGAAGTGGAAGCATATCTAAGAATAGTTAGAGCTCAGTCTTAGCAGGTGCTTATTATCCTCCACTTGCAATGAGGTCCATGGGAGCAGAAGGTGCTCAACATCTCTTCAATATTGGGCCCTTAATACTTGATGAACACTCTATAGAGCAGTGTAAAGTGATAGTTACCAATGCCTTAGCTGGAGGACTATACATATTAGCCAGACATAAGTACAGAGGATGAGCCCACTCTGATCAGTGAAGGCCAGGCTAGTACCCTGATGAGAACTCTTGTCCCACAACCACCTCCAGCTGCTGGGAAAAGGGAGAGAGGGTGCTGCCCCTGGGTCCTGCCTGGAAGTACATATTTCTTCTCTGTCTAGGGCTATGCAGTTGAAGCTACCTTTTCTTCTAGCTGCTGAAGAGAAAAGGAGCTTTCTGTTCTGTCTCCTATTCTGCTTTTCCCCAGCTGCTGTGAGTGATCTCTGCTACTGTACATCCTCCCCCCGCTCTCCAAGCCTGCTGGCTGGGAAAAGGCTTGTGGGGTGGTTTCTGGTTACTCTGCCCCTAATTTCAGCCTACACTTTTTGAGTCTTGTAATGGGGTGGCAAGTTCTGTCCCTACAGGGGGATGTAGCACTCTTCTATTGGCTCACCGTCTTAGCAGGAGTTATACCCTGCACACAGCTGCTGAGTAAATTCTGCTGACTCCCTATGGCAGGTGCATGCAGAGTGTCAGCTTCACAAGATTCTAAGGGGTGGAGCTGGGGCTTGAGCATAGTATTACACTCTGCTTAGAAATAACTAAGGACAGTCAGGGGAAGGTCGTACAGGAAGCCCTGGGAGCAATTGTGTCTGGGGAGAAAACGTAGGGTAAGGCTTGTGTTTGTGTTCTTCTTATTTGAATTACCAGTCCAACAAGATTCCAGAAAAGGGTGAATTTGTCCTTCTACAATGTGCTTGTACTTTAACATGGTGAAAATGGCAACTGATCAGTTTTCTTCCCCCTGTGAATAAATCCTGGTGTCTGCCTTTGCTTCTCCTCATAGCTTCCCCAAACCGCAGCAGCTGCACAAACCTATTTGACTCCACAGCCCACTCAAAGCTACAGGCCTGCTGCCTCAAATGAGGGGAGTGGGCCACAGAACCCAGAAAACAACTCATTCCTTTAGGCAAATAATGAAAAAACCAGGACCACAGTGAGGGTCACAAGTTTGGATTGGGACACTCAACAGAGATCCTTGGATATCAACCGCTGCTCAGTGGAGGAGTCAGTGGACCCCACCCAGAGATGTGATGTGTAGGAAAAGGAAGTAGGCTCCACATCACAGAGTACACCCCTGTCCTCTCCACTGAGCCTTCTTTCTCCTGGATTAGTAGCCACATAAAGTTGGTCACTTGCACTGCTGCTAGTCAGAACACCTTGGGTGTCAGTGAAATTGTCTAGAGTCTCATTAATTTCACTCTACATTTGCAAAGCTATAAGCAGCAGCAGAGACACTGGGATTGCAGATTTAGGAAGATAACACTGAATTAGTTTATAATCTATTCATGTTTGGATGCTTATCTTTACAACTGTGTGGAAGCTGGAAAAAAATAGTTGAAATCCTGAAGGTAGTGGTTTCCTCCCTCATTGAGGTAAGCTTCCCATTCTCCAAGTGGATTTTTCAAGCCTTGGTGGTAGCTCTGTTTGTTCATATTATATTTCATTATAAAAACACCTGAAAGGTGTATAAATCATCCTTTTAGTCTAAAATTTGTTCTACAAGCTACCAGACTAATCCAGTTTTAAAAACGAAATTGGTGAAAATGGATTAAAAAGACATCAAAAATCAATAGCATGGTCTACTTCAATGTGTGGGATACACAATATACTGTGGGAGTGTGTACAGTTCCATAATTTGATATTGGAATAGTGACCAATACACATCAGAAACGAATACAGAAATCTCACACACTACTGCCTAGGAGCCAAATCCTTCAGCCCTTCATATGACAAGGAAGGTTCAGTTCTTCTATTACCATGACATTATGCACCATAGACCCAACCCTGTGAGATGTAGAGTACTCCCCAAATCTATTGAAGTCAATGGGTTCTCAGCACCTTGCATGTTGGGTCCTGTGTGAAGAGATGCTTATACTGTCCCTCCAAAGTGTACTCAGAATACAGTACTTATGGGAGTCTCCCATGGAAGTTGACACATATTGATGAGATGATAGACCCTTTATAGTCTATTCTATTTGACTATAGAAATGAGCAATTGTTCATATTTATATTTAATAAATCCCTTGACAAGCAGTTAAAAAGGCCTACT
Source organism: Terrapene triunguis (assembly GCF_002925995.2). Taxonomy (NCBI): domain Eukaryota; kingdom Metazoa; phylum Chordata; order Testudines; family Emydidae; genus Terrapene; species Terrapene triunguis. The sequence continues at coordinate 48,824,640 of NW_020664446.1, read as the reverse complement.
AGGTTTAGTTGAAGTTTTGGCATACATATACTTCCAAAGGTTCAATGACCTTTTCACTTTTCAGAGGTGTTCTGTCATTAAACTAATGAAAATGGGCTTAATTTAGAAGAATATAAAGGCTGTTAAATGCTGATTAAAAATTAAATCAGTTGATCATTATCCTCAGGTGGTCTTGTTCTAAGAGCTATAATTCAGAGACTCAAACAAGTAGTCTTTTTAATGTAGATGAATCTAGTACTGGGAGGAGTTTATTGAAGCAGTTTGTTAATCCTTGAACTTTCAACTTCAAATGCAAAGGTGCCTGAAAATGTAAACTTTCACTTGTTTGCAGGGAAACTAGAGTTTTCTCAAATTTACAAAGACTTTGTGTAGCGTTTTGCGATCTACCTGCAAATAGCTGTGATATTTCACAGATAGGGCAGAAATTACCCTACTGGGTACCATCAAATTAGTTGTAATAAACTGAGAAAGTAACATTGGGACAAGTTGTTTTAGGTATTTGATTTGATTAGGCTGCTTTAGGGCTGGAGGGTTTGGATAAATTTTAGAACCAGCTATGGATTGAAAAAAATCAGTGAATCATGGATGCCAAAATAATCAGGGGAAAGTGTAAACAATTTAAAGTAACAAAACTTTATGCAAAATTTTACAGGAACAAAACCAACAAACAAATACAAAACCAAACAAACAAAAACTGGGAATATAAAGATAGTTTTTAGTTTGTTTTTTGTTTTGTTTTTGTTTTTTTCTCCTGGGAGACTCCCTCCGTCCTTGGCAAAACACCATTTTGAGGATAGGGTTATTTATGAAATAATTTGCACACACATTTAGTTACATATCACATCAATCAGAAAATATACACATTTTCATTATACTGTAAGTGCAATTAGACTAAAAAGTAGATTCACTTGCACAGCCAAATTTATTCATGATCAAATTCAGAAAAGGTAAGGAGGGTCCATCACTCAGATGACTTAGGGTATGTCTACACCCAGCCGCTAGTTCGGCAGCTGGCAATCGAAGTTCTGGGTTCGACTTATCGCGTCTTGTCTGGACGCGATAAGTCGAACCAGGAAGTGCTCGCCGTCGACTGCGGTACTCCAGCTAGACGAGAGGAGTACCGCGGAGTCGATGGGGGAGCCTGCCTGCCGCGTGTGGACCGAGGTAAGTTCGAACTAAGGTACTTCGAACTTCAGCTACGTTATTCACGTAGCTGAAGTTGCGTACCTTAGTTCGATTTGGGGGTTTAGTGTAGACCAAGCCTTAGTCCTAATAGGTAAAGAAATGCAGCTAATGCAATGCCTTAAACTCCATTACAGATAAGTTTTGCCATGTGGTTTTAAAGACCAAAGATTTTAGCCTGGTTTAACTTCTTGTAATGGATACTGTATATACCATGTGCTGTTGTTTCACATACTGTACATGTGTGCTGCCCAATTGTGGTAGCTACGCAGGACAAGCCACATATACTCTGGAACAGAGTTATGTCAAGAGAGGGCTGACTGGCCATTACAGGAGCCAGCATGAACAGCCTGGGATTCTCTTCTCCTCAGGGAAGCCTTCTTGCTGCTCTTCCTCTTTCTTCTAGGCGGGCTGCAGTTCTCAGGCCCCTGGACCTCCTTCCAAACCTACAAGAAAGATCCTCTGCTGACCAGGGCTGTCAAATCCCTGCAGCCAGTTTCCTTTCTTCTCTCTTATGTTCCCTTCTCAAGTTTCCCCTCCTTCCAGGCTTGACGCTTCTGGCAGGTATTGCATTGAAGAACTGTAGCCCCTTTGGACAGGCCAGACTATCAACCCTTCACCTGTATGTCTGCCCAGTGTGGGTTCTGTACACCTCATCTCATGCTCTTTCGCAAGAAAAGGAGACAGAGCAGCAGCATGGAGCCCTCAGCCTTCATATGCAGGAAAAACAGACCCTCTTTACTGACAAGAAAGTCCCATACTCTCTCCTGTCTGGCCTAATTGAAACCTTCTCAGTCTTGTGGAGGGGAGAGGGCTGGTATTTGTTCACCTCCCTGTGGAAGCCAGCAATTTTTCTCCTCATCCTCACACAGACCCAGGTGTGTGGTGGTCATGGGGCTTTTTCTGCTTCTTCCTGTAGAGGACAAGGAAAAGAGAGTTGCCAGGCTCCAGGAATCTTTGCTCAGCATTGCCCTGCTTGTTCAAGGTGAGGATTGATGCTGACCCTGGCCATCAGTCCAAAGGGTGATTTGCTGGCAGAGAGTTAGGGGAGTTGATCAGCACTCCTAGCTTGTCTCTGCTGTATGGGTGAAGCAAATATCCATTCGTTGAATAGCTTTTGGATTCATATTCAGAAATTCCTGGATAGTGACTAGGACCAGAATTCCTGCTATTCAGTAGATGCATTGTTAGATTTGCCCATTATTAGCCAGCATTCCTGATAAGCGCCAGAGCTGAATTTAGCCCCATATTCCCAGATGTTTGATGAAAAGTCTGCTAGGATGAGACTCATCCCTACATGGGTGCTGGAAAGCTTCCTGAATGCTATGCCATTAACCGACAGTCACTATAAATTTGCTTAAGTCCAAATCTGTTCATTGTTGTGTCTGGGAAAAAAATATCGAGAAGTCTGTCTCTTTAGCAAGTTTATGATGAGCAAGAAGGAACAAAATGTGAAGTTCCAAAGCCATGTTTTCACAAAGATGAATGTGTAATTTCTTGGTAATTTGTATCGTCACACTCAAGTGCACACACCTTGTGACTTTATAATAGTGTTTTTGAAATTGGGCACATGACACTAGGGAATGCATGTCAATATACATGTGTCAGAGGTAACGAGCATTCATTCTTAAACAGTCTGCAGGGTTTAAGGGTTTGGCTTTTGAAGTATTCAGAGTGTAGCTCATGAAAACACATTTTTTTTTTCAAATTAAAAAAATGCTTACTCCTGTTGTTTGCATAGGAGCGAGAATAATACATTTGAGTGTGAGATTCAGCACTTTTGAGCCAAGTTTAAAGTGCTTTTCTGTCCCAGAATTAATACAGATCAGATTGCAACATTGTTAAATTTGTAGTTAGCACTGGCATAAACACTAGCAGTTTGGCAAATGCCCTATAGCTGTACTTGATTATTTTAGACAAGTAGAACAAAGTTGTTTTCTAGGATAATCCCTCAAAAAATCTACTGGTGTTTCTATCTAGGGAAAGTGTCTACTACTTTCTGGGGGAGAAGTGTGTATAATATGACTGTGTACATGACTGGAATATTGATATAATAGAATATAGCTTGCTCAGGATGGACAGGCAGGGGAAAAGGGAGGAGGTGTTGCCTTATATATCAAAAATATATACACTTGGACTGAGGTTGAGATGGAAATAGGAGACAGACTTGTTGAAAGACTGGGTAAGGATAAAAGGGGTAAAAAACCAAGGGTGATGTCACAGTAAGGGGTCAACCACAGACCACCTAACCAGAAGAAGAGGTGGATGAGGCTTTTTATAAACAACTAACAAATTCATCAAATTCACAGTGATGGGGGATTTCAGCTACCCAGACATCTGTTGGGAAAATGACACCGCAGGGTACAGATTATCCAACAACTTCTTGGAATGTACTGGAGACAATTTTTTATTTCTGAAGGTGGAGAAAGCTACTAGGGGAGAGGCTGTTCTAGTTTTGATTTTGACAAATAGGGAGAAACAGGTTGAGAATTTGAAAGCAGAAGGCAGCTTGGGTGAAAGTGATCATGAAATGATAGAGTTCATGGTTCTAAGGAATGGTAGGAGGGAAAACAGCATAATAAAGACAATGGATTTCAAGAAGGCAGACGTTAGCAACTCAGGGAGTTGGTAGGTAAGATCCCAGGGGAAGCTAGTCTAAGGGGAAAAACAGTTCAAGAGAGTTAGCAGTTTTTCAAAAAGACATTATTAAGGGAACAAGAGCAAACTATCCCACTGCATAGGAAAGATAGGAAGTATGGCAAGAGACCACCCTGGCTTAACCAGGAGATCTTCAATTATCTGAAACTCAAAAAAAGAGTCCTACAAAAAGTGGAAACTAGGTCAAATTACAAAAGATGAATATAAACAAATAACACAAGTATGTAGGGACAAAATTAGAAAGGTCAAGGCACAACACGAGATTAAACTAGCTAGAGACATAAAGGGTAACCAGAAAATATTCTACAAATACCTTAGAAGCAAGAGGAAGACCAAGGACAGGGTCGGCCTGTTACTCGATGAGGTGGGAAAATAAATTACAGAAAATGTGGAAATGGTAGAAGTGCTAAATGACTTTTGTTTCAGTTTTCACCAAAAAGTTTAGTAGCAATTGGACATCTAATTTAATGTTTAATCTCTGAAGATAGTACAAGAAGCAATGGGCTTAAAATTACAGCAAGGGAGGTTTAGGTTGGACATTAGGAAAAACTTTCTAACTGTCAGGGTACTTAAGCACTGGAATAAATTGCCTAGCTCTGTTTAGTGATCCATGAACAGGAACCCACCACCTGGACTCAGGCAGGTTAGGCACCTAGAGAAGTTTCATGATGGAATGAGTTAGGCACCTACCTTGCTTCACACAAAATGGCCAGAGGAGGAGATGGTACCCAGATTTTGAACGGTACCTGATCCAGTAGGTGGCCTCTGAAAATGTGACTTAGGTGGCTGAACACATCTTTCCCTGGTTCATGAATCACTCTGGGGTGGAGGCAGGAGATAGACATCCAGACACCTACAAGGAAGCAGCAGTGTGAATGCCCAGAGGCAGGAACATAGACGCCAAGGGAACTCTTACCCTGAAAACTTACGTGCCAAATGAATTAAGCACCTATATGGTTTGGTGGGAATGTTGTGGATTGCAGTAGAGCCAAACCTGGGGTTTCAGTGTCTAAACCCTCGGTTTAAGTGCCTTCATGGTTCCCACCCTTAAACACTAGAGGGGTGAGAAAGATTCAGAGCAAAATGTGAAAACTTTACATTGAAATTTTCACATTCTGAATTTTCAAAAATGGTCCTGATTTTTTTTCTCTTTCTCTCTCTCACTCACACACACATACATTTTTAGTTTTTCAGTCAAAAAGGAAAATTTTGGAGTAATAATTGCAAGCTGTCATTTCACAGAGCACAAAGAAATAGCCTACATTTCCCTTCAAATTATCCATCTGTTCTTGAAATGGATTCATCATTTTCAAGAGGAGAAAGTTCCATAAAAGCATGAGTCCCCTCAGCAGCGAGCTGGCAGGGGATTGGGGTTTGAATAGATTCACAGAGCAGTTGGAATTAGACAATATTATCACAGGGACTCTGTTTTACACAGTTATGCTTTATACATGTTCAATCATAAGTTAAAGGCATAAATGGAATGTGCTTCTCTTGTGTTCAGCTGCTTCAGTGCATTTCCACAGTTGGAGGGCACTGTTGTTCTTGTTACTATCTTAGAAAAGTTCCAGTGCAGTGGAAAAGATTAAAATAAACTGCAACAAAAAAGTTCCCTGATGTGATGCTGCAGCAAATGAGTGTTGCAGTCAATGTTGTAGTCAAGTCTGGCTTACAGTTGCAATTCTTCTGTCTATGCATTCTGGTAAGTGAAAGACATTTGTTTGCACTAGTTGTAATGTTGAGTCTCTCCTGCAACAGAAATATTTGCTTGATTCATCCTATTCTCTAGCACCATTTCTCAGGATACATTTTATACTTAAAAAATGCTCTCTAAATAAGTGTTCTGGAAGCACTGTTTTTTTTTTTCCCTGGCTGATCAAATATTCATTAAATAACAACATTTCCTACGATGTGAAAATTATTACACCTGCCTTTCAGGTGTAATTACCATGAGACTCAGGGCAGTTCTACACTAGAAGTGCTACATTGGCGCAGCTGCAGCACGTCTGGTGAAGACGCTCTATGCCAACAGGAGAGTGCTGTCCCGTCAGCATAATTACTCCACCTCCACGAGAGGCGGAAGCTATGTTGGCGAGAGAGCGTCTCCTGCCAACATAGTGCCGGTGTGGACAGCACTTAGGTCACTGTAACTTGCATCACTCGGGTGTGTGTGTGTGTGTCTTTTTTGCACCCCTGAGTAATGTAAGTTAGATCAACATAAACGGTAGTGTAGACCTGCCCTCAGAGTAATTAGATAACCCAGCTGCCTAAAAGAGAGAGCACTGAGGACTGAACTTATCCAGGCCCTCCATTTTGCATAGCACTCCTCTATGTAAGAAGCATTTCCTGGCTCAAGAGCATTTTCTGATGTCCTAATAAGCCCAAGCAATTTACATGTATGGTATGAAATGGAGTTAAAGAGTTACGTGGAATGTGGGTATCCATTAACATTGCACAGAGAGCAATGAGTTACAGCAGCATGCTTATAAGAACGGGGCGGGGGGGGGGGAATGCTGCAAATATGTTCACAATCAGGTCTCAGGAGAGTAAAATCCTTCAGGCAGAATTTAAGCTTTTTTTATTTATCAAGGAAAATGTATATCAGAAAGAGGATTCTAATTTTGCTTTCTTTCATTCATTGATTTATGGGCCTGAAGTCCTCCAGGGAGTGGCACAAACCCACACAACATCTCAATGTACTTGAATTTGTATTTGCAGTGCCAATTTAGCTGAAAGATGTGTGAAATCCCATATAGCCACTCATCTTTGTTAACTGCACATCTGCTGAGGCCACAGAGTGTAAATTAATTTTTACTTTGGAAAAAAAATGTAATCTCACTCAGGTATCTCCAGATTGGGTTTTTTCAGATTGTCGAATAGGAATAATAGATTCATTTTGACGCCACCATGTCTCCCTTGTTTCTGGAGATTTGCCATCACAAACATGGAGGGTAGATCAAGAGTTTAGGATGGAAGCTGCTGCCAGCCCTTTAGCCAACTTGCTGCAATACTCAGAAAGCTACAGCAAGGATCTCATGAAAGTGAGGATGCATGTGCCTGAGCCCCCAAAGATCTTAAAAATGCTATTTGAAATAGTTATTTGAAGTTATTTACATAGTCGCATACAGAGAAATATCATAATGATTTTTGGTGAGAAACTTTAAAGAAACCATAGTTTTAAAAAAATGGAATAAATTGTTAGGCCCTTGAAGTAAACATGAAGACAAGCACAGGACACTGAAAACAAAGAAAGATGGAAAAGCATGCACAGGGCAGAGAGCTGCAGGTTTCAGGGTACATATGGGCACCAGAATAAGATAGTGTTGAGCAAGCTGAATGCTGGCTTTTTGATATCGTCTCCCAGTTCTATAGAAGCCCTTCCCAAAGTGCTTTGAGACTATACTGCCTTACATGGCACATTGCCTTTGGGGCTGAGGAGGATGATGCTGTTCAGCGTTGCCCTCTTCACTAGCTCAGCCTCTTTGGTGCACCCATTGAGTATTTCTGCAGGGTCAGAGGGAATGGGACAGAAGGGAAAGATGCAGTGGAGCTGGTGCTTCCTTCACTTATGTTTGATACTTTTCCCCATTGAACATGGGGTAATAGAGGTGAAAAAGGACCTACTGGATCATTTTGTTCTTCCTCGCTCTTTCTGCCAATGTAGGAATGTTCCCTCCAGTACTTTGAGTGTTTTGTCCAGTCTAGTTTTACATGACACAACCAGTGGGGCTTCTAATGTGATTCCTGGGACAGAGATTGCAAACCAAAGCTATTTAAATGGTGCATCTATTAGATGTAAACATTCAGCTCACCAACCAATCAGCAATTTTTTACAGCGATTCATAGTACAGAACCTGTAGTTGCTTCTGGAAACCCTTGGGAATAATTCACTCAGTAACTGACCTATTTGCTGTCTTCATGTTCACTACTCAGTCAGTGTCAGTGTAAATTTTCAATATTGCCAGGGAAGAATCTATAAATCTTCCTGTTAATGTAGAAGAATGAATCACTAAACAATATTTTTTCATCCATCAATCTACTAGTATGCTCAGAAGATGTACTGCTGGTATCTTAGGCATTGTCAGGATGTTGTTTTCATGAGAAAATCATTCCTGTCACATGTCAAATTCAAAAATACAGCACATCAGTATAAATGTGATGTGGAGCATTGTTATGAGAAATTCAGAAAAATCATACAGTCCTTAGTAATTCATCATTTCAAGACTCTAATCATTTTGTTGCTCAGTCTAAACAAACCAGGTAAAAACATGGCTAATTAGACAGACTTGAATATGGCTCAGAGGTGGTTTAAAGTCTACAGAAGGAAGGTGATGTAGAGTACTTGAGCTTGGAAAAAATATTTTTTATTCTTCTCCTTTTATCTGCTAATTGTCTTTAAGTTAATTGTTCCACTCAGTTCTCAGAGGCACCCAGTCATTTGACAGAATGTGTTTTTAGAGTGTTTCTTGCCTACATTCATATTCCCAGATCAGTTGCTACAGGGATTGGAGTTTAGTCCAACGTTTTGACAACAATTGATATTTAATGATCTAATAAGGACAAAATCCATTGGCTGGATTCTCAGATGGTGTAAACTGGCTCTACAATAGAGCTATTCTGATTTAGCCTAGCTGAAAATCTGACCCAATATTCAATGAACATTTTCTTCTTTTAAAAATAGCATTAGAAATTATGGGTTCTGTCCTTCTTATATGTGCCCTTCATTCTACCAGGGATGGGGATTACGTGCACACTGTGCTAAGAGAATGAATTCCTGCAAATTACGTTTGTTCATTATTGGGTCAGTAGCCTCTGGCCTTCTCTGCTAAGCAGGACTATTCTGACTTTATCAAATCAAATTTTGCAAAAAGTCATAGGAGCGTAAGAACGGCCATACTGGGTCAGAACAATGGTCCATCTAGCCCAGTATCCTGTCTTCCGACAGTGGCCAATGCCAGATGCTTCAAAGAGAATGAACAGAACAGGGCAATTTATTATGATCCATCCCCCAGCTTCTGGCAGTTGGTGGTGTAGGGACACCCAAAGCATGGAATTACACCCCTGAACATCTTGGCTAACAGCCATTGATGGACTATCCTCCATGAACTTTCTTTTTTTGAACCCAGTTATACTTTTGACTTTCACAAAATCCCTGGGTAACGAGTTCCATAGGTTGACTGTACATTGTGTGAAGAAGTACTTCCTCTTGTTGTTTTAAACCGGCTGCCTATTAATTTCATTGAGTGACCCCTAGTTCTTGTGTTATGGGAAGGGGTAAATAGCACTTCCCTATTCACTTTCTCATCACCATTCAAGATTTTACGGACCTCTACCATATCTCCCCTTAGTTATCTCTATCTTTTTTTTAATTGGTATAATTGGTATTTTTAATCTTTTCTCATATGGAAGCTGATCCATAGCCCTAAGTCATAGCACGATCATGTTGAAGAGGGCAAAAAAACCTAGATATTAAGGAACAAAAGTCACATGGTTTGTTTAACACCACAAATAACATATTTGCTGTATAAATACAAACAGCGGATATACTGTGTTAGCAAATTAGAACACAGAAATTGCCATGCCAGAGTTCATCTTCATAAACTCAACATGACACTGCAAATGCCAAAAATTAATTTGTTAACATTTTTGGGAACCTGATGACCTCTTTGGGGATTATAACCCTCCTTGAGATTTCTCTGTTTTGGTTCTCTGTCTCAACAAAGAGTTGTCATTGAGTTCCTGCTACCCTTTAGCTTCCCAAGCAACCCTCTGTTCAACTTTATAGATCTCCAAGGTTCTATCCCATCTACTCACTTAGAACCTCAAATGTCATCTGTATTTACATGAATTATGGAATCAGTGACTCTTGTGTGACATGGTGGCTTATCCTAGTACATGAATCTTCTGGGTTTTCCTCCACCCCCTTTAATACTTTAAGATTTCAGGTGATTGGAGCAGGGCTCTCACGTTGTAATTCTCATTTGAAAATAATATTTTTTGCCATCACTTTTCCCCTTTTTAAAGGGGTATTTTATCTGATGAGACAAAGGCGTCAATGTTATCCTCCCTAGCTTGTTCTACAAAGATTCAGAACCTTTGTCAACAACTTGACATGAGCTGTCACTAGGCCTCAGCCCAGCCCAGCATTAGTTAAAGAACTTGAGGTCAGCAGTCAACAGCTAAGAGGAATGGAAGGAAAGAGGATTCTACTGCTATTTGAAACACTGGAAACAGTATCCTCTGTGGTACTTCTGGGTTTACTTCTGCTTGGAGCTGAAGGGGTTCTGGCTTGGCTATGGAAAAATTCCTGTTTAGCCTTTGGAGGAGATTGTCATAATCTGGCAGTTTACCCCAGCCACCTGATCTAGTGACACCAGGATAACTGAGCCAACTAAACAATGGTATTGACAAATTTTTTAGTGTTCCAAATTTCCTTAAGGAAAGCGTGGACAATACAGCTTGGTGGAAAACAGTTTTCCTGTCCTATAAAATGTTTTGAAATTAAAAAAAAAAAAAATCCACTCCACACTGAAATAAAACTGAGACCTTTTGACTTTTTTGTGAAATACCAGAAAAAGAAAGTTATCCACTACCACTCCCTAATAGCCTGGGATGTGGAAGACCCAGGTTCAAATCCCTGTTCTGGAGGAGGGGCTTGAACCTGGACCTCCCATATTCCAGGAGAGCGTCCCAGGTACTGGGTATTCTGGGGTGAGGACATCTTTTGTTTTTGACCAGAGGTTCCATTCTGAACTTGAGAAACCTTGACAAAAGTTTTGTCAAAACCAAGTCTTTCCCATGAAAATGTTTGGTTTTGATGAATTAGTATTTTCCAATTATAAAACATTTTGTCGAAAAATTCCTGTCCAGCTGTAGCCAACCTTTGTGCCAACCTTTTTTTCAAATCTCTGCCTAACAATTTGGCTCAATAAAACTTAAATTTCTAGGTGTGTCCTAGGGCTGTGTTTGCCTTTTGGATAGTTCTCCCCTTCATTTCACTGCTCCTCACCTTCTGAAGAGTTGCACCAGCTGATGAACAAGGTTGATAAAGACAATGGAAATATCTGCATCTCCCTTTTCACCCCACATATGGAGTTTCTCTTTGAATAGGCACTATTCCATGGGTTCCCCGCCCCTCTCACAGCCCACTCTGGGAGGGGGGCCACTTTGCCCCTCTTCCCTGGATAGAAAAGGAGAGGCCACTATGCCAAACATATAATTCTCTAGTATGCTTTGAGCATTCACCTCAGCACTTTTGGTAGAGTATTCTCCACGTATAATAAGTTACAATACAGAGGAGAGGAATCTGAGGTTGGCAAAACCTTCTGGAAACACGAGAGCCCTGCTAATGTTATGGAATTTAAAAGTAATTTTGAAAGTAGTTGTACACATATTTTGAATTAAATGTTTTAGCTGAGATTTATTACACCAGGTTTGTAACCTCTTCTACCTCTATAATTAGAAAGGCAGAGTGTTAATGTTCCAATATTAAAAACATCTGCACCTAAGTTGTAGGAAAATAGCATTAGTATTATAACTTGGCTGCAGTCTTTTGAAAATCTGTAGAAAAGCTGACAGTTCTCTGTTCTCTCTAAAAATAAATCCTCAGTTAGACCTGGTAGTTCAGTCAAAGAATTGTCAAGATGTGGTTTCACAGTGGTTTCCAACCCATCACTGAAATGCTGTGTGGTTATGTTACATCTCAACTAAGAATTCTTTATATATATATATGTTCTCTTTTCCTTGTCCACCTGGATTACTGTCCAGAGTTAGAGGCACCTCTGAAGAGCTAGTCATGTTTTCTTTCTTTCCTCACTCACTGCCAGCATAAAGCGATGGAGAGATGACAAACATTTTGGCCACATGGTTTTTTGTCTACCTAGAATCTGAACTGAAATGTTTTACAAATTATAAAACTGGGGCCCTATAAATGGGAAGGAGCAGAAATCATGTATGTAACCTTGTCTTCAGCATGGGCCAGGCTCCAAGTCCCGTAATGCTTCCCCATGCCCTCCACCCAATGTAACACTAAATCCTGCCATCTGCTCCACTCAGTCAAGCAATTAACACATTACACATTTATCTTCTCATTTTCCAGATAAATTATTTAAACTACTGCTCTGTATGAAAGTTTAAACCATTAATGTATTGTTGACATTAATATTTAATGTTCTAAAGGGGGAAAATCAATATTTGTTCAGCATTTTCCTCTCTCTAAAGAAAGCAATGAACTACAGACTCTCATCTCTGATCTGCATGTAGCTCTGACAATAATGGGAGCTAGGTGCATATGTTGGTGGGAAAATGGACCCTGAAATTATATTACTTGCTCATGCTGACTACCTTAAGGGAGCTCAGTGGCCTCCGATTTCCCTTTACCAAAAGGAAGGGCTCGGATTGTTATGTCATTTATAGAAAATGTCACGGGTGAGCAGAACAAAGAACCAATCCAATGACATTTGAAATCAATAGAAGTCATTCCTTTGGACCTAAAATACATAAAAAGTCATAGTTATTTTGCACTAAATTTCTGAGTGAAGAGTTCCATTTCTACCTCTCTCTTGCACTAGCAATATGTTCTCCAGGGACATTAGGAAATCAATTTAAAATAAAGTGTGGGTTTTATTTTCAGTCGGTGTTTCCCACTGAGGAAGAGCCTTGAATGTAAATAGAGATGGCCAAGTCAGAGACCTAACTGGGGACAGGAGGAGAACAAGGAAGTTATTGGAAGGAAACTGAAGAAATATGTGGGACTCATTGGGTTGGGAGTTATGGTGTGTTGTACTTATTTGCCGAAATAAAAGGAATATAAAATGTAAACAAGCAGGGTTGTCACAAGGACAGTCTTTGCAGATGCGAGTTTTACACACACTCATTCAGTTCCTCTAGTAATTCTTTAAGCTATAAACAAAAAATGGATTTTTAATAGCAAAGTGTGCTAGTTCAGACTTGGATATCCAGAGTTAGGAACAAATATTTCTCTCTCATCTGCACCTTGGACACATTTCCTGCCCCACTTTTCAGTTTGCTAATCTCCATGTATGCCTCTCTTCTTTGGGTTCTTTTCAAGGCTCCAGTTCTGCATCTGAGATCCTGTTCCCACAACATTAAAGGCTCCAGGGTTTGGGAAGCTAAGTTAAGTCAGTTGGGTAACACTCCTTCTAGACCAACGGTAGGCAACCTATGGCACGCGTGCCGAAGGCGGCATGCGAGCTGATTTTCAGTGGCACTCACACTGCTCGGGTCCTGGCCACTGGTCTGGGGGGCTCTGCATTTTAATTTAATTTTAAATGAAGCTTCTTAAACATTTTAAAAACCTTATTTACTTTACATACAACAATAGTTTAGTTATATATTATAGACTTATAGAAAGAGACCTTCTAAAAACGTTAAAATGTATTACTGGCACGCGAAACCTTAAATTAGAGTGAATAAATGAAGACTCGGCGCACCACTTCTGAAAGGTTGCCGACCCCTGTTCTAGACCTTAGCACCAGTATGACTAGAGTTGCATTACACCACAAAACCAGCCATTTTAAGAGTGTAAGCCCTGATTCTGCAAATGACTCTGCTCACACAAATCCCCACTGAAGTTAGCGGGGCTCCACCAATGTGGAATCAGTTGCAGGGTTGGGGTCTTAAATGATATCAGTTTTATCATATAGTGTCCTTCTGCTTAGGGACAATGATGTCTCCCATTTCCCACATGGAAAAAGTTTAGGTAACATATTTGAATGCTATACAAGTAGTATATGTTTTATATACTGTATTATGAGATATGAAGCTAAAGGAAAATGTACCCTTTTATGTGTATTAGATGTTATTTTATATTCAAGATCATGTGATATTTGAAATCTACCAGATTACCTGTCAAAAATCTGTACGTTGACTCTTGAGACACCATCACAAGCTTCATACTTGCTGTTAGCTATAAATGTATTACAGTCACATATACATAACTTCTCCTACTATCTCATACACTAGCCACTTAAGGTAACATGTTTTTCATTGACTGATTTTATGATAGGTGAGAATAAGTATTTCTGAGAGGGTTAAACCCAAGATATCAATATTCATTCCTTATCAAGTGGTTGTATATTTTAGCCAAGTCTGCTATAGTGTTTCTCCCCTTATAAAACAATAATTTTAATTTACCTTCAACCATTCCTCCCACAAAAAAACTCTAGAGAAACTAAAAACAATGTAAGTGATGCTAACATAAATATTGTTTTTTTCATTATTTTATCATTATTTCAATAACCCATGGAGCCATTATACCATTAGGTTGCTAAATATTTGAGTGTGATTTAAAGTACTGTATAATACTGAATACCGACAATGCATTTGCTCAAATATAAAGAATTGCAAACCTCAGGCTTTGGATGTGCATAATGGGACTTAAATAAGCAAAACAGCAAATGATGTAAGAAAAACTTGCTTAAATCATGATCGCAAATTAATCAAGTAACAGACTTTGATTCTTAATTGTTGTGACAGTCATGCTGACAGTGACTGCAGACAACTAGCTACAGTGGAAGCGCGACAGACTGCAGTTAACAGACTTCTATGCCATCTAGTGGCTTCTTTTATTTTTAATAAGTTTGTTTCACATTAGGGACTTCCACTTTTCCAGTTTATTTGTACCCTCACCCCTATTCCCTAGTCACTTCTTCACTAAGGCTTTTGGGCATATGGATTTAAAACCTAGGGTTGTTTTTTGTTTTGTTTTTTGTTTTGTTTTTTGTTTGTGGAGGGAGGGATTGTCTTAAATTGAAGAAGAAAGAAGAGAATGAAGTTTTTCCCCCCGAGTGTGTATTCCATATTGTAAATGGGTAGCCTACTCCTTTCAGAGCCAGCCTGTCCAATTAGCCCTGCCTGACACACCTGAGAGGACATGTGTGGGACCTTAATAAACTTGCTGATGAGGGCATGACTCCTTATAAAAAGAGCAGCAGGAAAAGGAAAGTGGGGAATAGGACTACAGAGTTCTCCAGGCAGTGGAGAAGCCTGTGGCCTTAGAGCCGAGCTGCTGCTGCTGCTGCTGCTGCTGCTAGAGGAAACAGAGCCAGTAAGACCACCAGGAAAGGCTGGGACGAAGCTGTGGAAGATAACTTCTAAAGAAGCTGCTCAGCTGGTAAGAGAAGCTGATCCTGGCCTCAGTTCCCTGGGGACTGATTTGACCAGACCCAGAGGCATTTGTTTTGGGACTTTCAAGTTTTGTGTGGGCTTTAAGGTAAGAGCCTTTAACCAATTATTCAAGTGCTCCTTTCAGAATGCTTTATTAAATGGAGATATACGGAGGTTAGAATTTGGGCTCTCCATAAGAATGACCATACTGGTTCATCTAACCCATTCTCATGTTTTCTGATAGTAGCCAATGCCAGGTGCTTCAGAGGGAACGAACAGAACAGGCAATCACCGAGTGATCCATCCACTATCATCCACTCCCAGCTTCTGGCAGTCAGAGTTTAGGGACACCGAGAGCATGGGGTTACATCCCATGAACTCATCTAATTCTTTTTTGAACACAGTTATACTTTTGGTCTTCACATCATCCCTGGCAACAAGTTCCACAGGTTGATTGTGCAGTGAGAAGTACTTCCTTTGGTTTGTTTTAAATCTGCTATTTATTTCGTTGGGTAACCCTGCGTTCTTGTGTTATGGATAGGAGTAAATAACACTTCCTTATTCACTTCCTCCACACCAGTCACGGTATTTATAGACCTTTCTTCTGCTTGGAGAGATCTTAAAGCAAATGGAGTTTTGCTATGAAAGCCCCAAATTATAAAGCCAGATGAAGATGTTATTTACACCAATGTAAATCTGGAGTAATTTGATTGAAGGCAATGGAGCTATTCCATATTTACACTGGTGTAATGAGACCAAAATGAGTATTTCTTCACCTTATTTAGTGGTGGATAGGGTCAGCATGTTTAGCTATGAATTGATTCCTTTTGCCAAGACAGATTTTTATCCAAGGCTGTACCCTTGATCCTTGGTGCACTTATTATGGTGAAAGAAACAATTCAGTTTCCCAAAGATTGGGACAAGCAGAAAGTTCACCTTTTAGAAACTGGCTGTGTGCATTACTGGGTTTACCATGGTGCCAATGGAACCAGGCCCACATTCAGAAGTGGCCCCGGCGATTGGTCCATGGCTCCGCCCATGCTCTGCCCCAAGCCCCTCCCCCACTTGGCCTCTTCTCCTCTGCCGCTCACTCCTTTCTGCCCTCTTCCCCCTTCTCTCCCCTGTGAGAGCAGCAGGTGGGGCCTTGGGGAAGAGGCTGAGTGGGGGTGGGGCCTTGGGTCAGAGCATGGTCAGGGCCTCGGAGGGAAGAGACTGAGGGGAGGTGGAGCCTCGGGGCAGAGTATGGGCAGAGCAGAGACTGGGGCCATGGTCCAGGTGCCAAGGCCCACAAAAGATTAATCCGGTCCTGTCTGTGTGGTTATCTTTCCTGCTTCTGATTAACAGTTGCTTTTTCCTGGTTCCCTCTAATAGTTGTTTTTCCTGGTTCCCTCTTAGCCTTTGTTTTCCAACCCTCTTCTGCCTCATTTTTCCATTTTGAGTGCCTATATCAGATCTGAGATGGATATCAGTGGCCTTTTACACATGCCACAGCGTGTCTTTGACTCAAGGGGTATGGAACTAAGTACTGTTAACGTTTAAGTGCACTTAAGAAATGACAACCTTATGGCCTAGTAGTGGTGCTCTGGACTACGGTGTAGAAGTGAATAGTTGAATGTACAGTCACAATATCTTGCTATTGCTGGAGTAGTGCAGTTTATGGACCACCCTTTGCTCATGGCTGTGTCTGAAGTCAAAATCTAGCCTCTGGGAATTTAAATTTACAGTAGTAACATTCATCTGATGGAACTGTCCTCCAGCTAAAAAGATGAAACTAAAGGAACAAAGCGTGCCAGAAAGAACAACCCATGAAGCAACTCTGTTGGAAATAAGGATTATTGCTCCAGCCCTGCCTGTCAGCTGATTATTTTAAAGGAGCAAATGGCTCAAGATGCTCCAAATGTAAGAGAATTCTCCAAGAGGCCAATACATTTGTGTTTTTTTTTTTTAAAGGTTTATTGTGGATACAGTCTACTAAGTGTCCTTCACCTTGCACAGCTGTGCATTAGACAGAGGCTACTCAAGACAATCTGCTGCCCTAGGCAGAAGTTCAGTGTCGCCCCCACAGGCCTAGGGTGGCAGATTTCATCTGGCCACCCCTCTGTCATGACAGAAATCTGCTGCTCTAGGCTGCTGCCCCATTGGCCTATAGCCAGAGTGGCCTCCGGCAATAGAGTTACTCCAGCCTAAGAAAATATTTACTGAGTCAGCTGCAGAAGGAAAACAGAATTCTGTGGAAATAGGAAGATATTTCCAACCCTGTGAGGATCTCTGCACCTTCAGGCATAACAATCCAAATGTAGAGGAGGAATAACTTTTCAGGAGGCCAGCTCTGGGAGATGCTTTTTTGCTAAAGTTAGGGTTCTTCTACTTCTAATGAATAGATCACAGCAGGTGACTGCAGCAGGAGTCTCTGGGATATGACTCCCTTGTGGGGAAAGAGAAGGTTTCATGCATTCATTTGACTTTGCTAGTTTCAGACAAGTATGCTCCAGAAATTTCCCTTCAGATGGATCAATCTTCATGGTAAGACATATCATCTGAAAGCAAAAACTTGAAAAATGCTCTTCTCATTTTTCATGTAGTACACACTGATTTATTAAAATAGAAATGGTATGCTTTAGTCATTTTTTCTCTTCTGGGAAGGAAGTTTATTCTGTAGAGTGTAAATCACAGCAAAGAATGTGTTAGTTAGTGCCTTTTGCTGACAATATTACAAGATATTATCAGTTTCAGATCTACAAATAACCTCTGCCCCTACTTATTTTCTTAGGACAAACTACAGTAAATGAATTCAGAGATTAATACTAGCCATCTGAGTTTGCAGAGTTTGTTTTCATTATGAGTTAATGCACTTACTCTGTGCACTTAATAGTGCAAAGTGCCAGGTCATGCACTTTTGGGATTAACAACAAGAATTTTTGCTATAAACTGGGGATTTATCAGTTGGAAGTGAGAGAGGAGGAGAAAGACCTGTGTGTATTGGTTGATCACAGGATGACTACGTCATGCAGCCGTGAAAAAGGCTAATGTAGACCTAGGATGCATCAGACGAGGTATTTCCAGTAGAGACAGGGAAGTGTTAGTACCATTATACAAGACACTGGTAAGACCTCATCTGGAATACTGTGTGGAGTTCTGGTCTCCCACATTTAAGAAAGATGAACTCATACTAGAACAGCAGAGAAGGGCTACTAGGATGATCCAAGGAATGGAAAACCTACCTTATGAGAAGAGACCCAAAGAGTTTGGCTTGTTTAGCCTAACCAAAAGAAGGCTGAGGGGAGATATGATTGCTCTCTACAAATACATCAGAGGGATAAATACCAGGGAGGGAGAGGAGTTATTTAAGGTAAGCGCCAGTGTGGACACAAGAACAAATGGATATAAACTGGCCATCAACAAGTTTAGGCTTGAAATTAGACAAAGGTTTCTAACCATCAGAGGAGTCAAGTTCTGAAACAGCCTTCCAATGGGAGCAGTGGAGGCAAAAACCCTAACTTATTTAAAAGACTGAGTTTGATAAGTTTATGGAGCGGATGGTATGACAAGACTGCCCACAATGGCATGTAGCCGATCTCTGACTGCTACCAGCAAATATCTTCAATGGCCGGTGATGGGACGCTAGATGGGGAGGGCTCTGAGTCACTACAGAGAATTCTTTCCCTGGTGTCTGATAAGTGGGTCTTGCCTGCATGCTCAGGGTTTAACTGATCGCCATATTTGAGGTTGGGAAGGAATTTTCGCCTGGGTTAGATTGGCAAAAACCCTCTGGTTTTTCGCTCTCCTCTGCAGCATGGGGCACAGGTCACTTGCAGGTTTAAACTAGTGTAAATGGAGGGTTCTCTGAAACTTGAAATCTATAAATCATGATTTGAGGATGTAACTCAGCCAGAGGGTAGGGGTCTATTACAAGAGTGGGTGGGAGAGGTTCTGTGGCTTGCAATGTGCAGGAGGTCAGACTAGATGATCATGATGGTCCCTTCTGGCCTTAAAGTCTATGAGTTTATGAATATTCTCCTGTATGCATATATGTATCCCATTTATCTGAATGGAAGAGGTGGCTTACAATTTGTTTTGATAAATGGGTGCTCAAATAAGAGGGGGGACTTTCACATAGGTGATACTTTTGGGGAACTTAAAATGTGGATAATGAATGGTGGTGTTAACTCTATCTTTTGGGTTAAGCAAAAAAAAAAAAAAAATCGCCATTCTAGAAGCAGAGAGGAAGAATATATTTCTCTAGATAGAAGTGGCAATGAAGATACATATTGTGTGATCCAAAACTGCCAAACTATTCTTGATTTATTACTTCCTGGCAGCTTTGCTTTTCCAGATCTCATACTGTAGTTTAAGACCACGAAGGAGCAGAGAACACTGGACAATACAATGAGAACTAGAAGTACAATTTCTAATGTTGTTTTGTATGTGTCAAATATATCAATCTATTAAAAATTAGAGAACAAGGATGGCTTGCTGCTGTTTCAAATTCGGCCATTCATGTTAGTGTTGCTCTGTTATTAATTTATTTCCTGTCTGCAACATAAGTAAGCAATAATGCTTGACAGGGTGTGGGTTAGAATTTGATAAACACGTGGCTCAAGAGCATTGTGATAAATACTGCCAAAGTTTGAAACTGGAAACACATCCTAGAGCACGTAAACAAAGAATCCTGGAATATGTTGGAAAGATTTTACTCTTACTTTTAGACTTTTTTTTTTTTTCATGAAACACTGGAGTTTTAAAAATGTATTCCCTTATATTGTATCACCTGTTTATTTTTTCCATTCAGTTCAGCTTATTTGATTGGAACCATATTTTAGCTGCTTTGGGACTGCATAGGAGTCTAAAATCTATAGCAGCTTTCCAGGAAACTGGATTTCACTTCAGCTGTGCTGACCTATGACCCAATCCCATTAAAGCATATGGCAAAATTCTCATGGACTTTACTTGCATTTGGCTCTGAGCCACTCTGTACTTTTCTGCAGAAAAGACACAAAAGGGGGACAAAAGACCCAGGATTTCCATACGGCTAATCTAAGGGTTTCTACCTGTAGAGCATGAGAATCCATGAGGACCTTTATTCCAAACCCATTACTCACAGATCTGCCACACTGCTCTCCAGCCCTTCCACTCTCTCTTGCTCTCATGGCAGCATGACTCTCTTGACAATCTTCTCCCTTTGCGAGCAGCAATAGCCACAAAGGGACAAATAGGGGTTGATGCTGTGTAGCAGGAATGATTAATGACCCCACAACTAGGTGGTGGCCTATATCTTTCTAGATATCCAATTACTTATAAGACACCCGCCCCACTATCGTACTTGAGCACCCGACAAACGATAATGGGTTTATCGTCCAACTCTGTTGAGCTAAGGAACTTTTATCCCCATTGTACAAATGGGGAGAAGAGACACGGGGTGACTTTTTCCTAGGTCACACAGAAAGACTATAGTGAATCCAGGAATTGAACCTGATCGTCTGAGTCATACCCACAAAATCATCCTTTCTCTCTACAAGGGATAATCCATGTAAAAAGTTGACTAGAGCATGCTGTTATTGAACATGTATTTTCATGTTTCTACCAAGGACTCCATTTTCCCACTCCGTTGACTTCAAGGTTTAGCTAAGTAAGTCTGTGGTAAGCCAGTGTCACACACACTCCTACATGCGGCTCTGTGGCAGGGGTATGCAGTCCAGCTAACAAGGGTGGGAGAGTACGGTTCTGCCACAAAGCAGAGCATTTGAATGCAGAGTCCCTCCATCTTTTTTATTGTACTCATAAAAATGCTCAAGTGAAGGTGTGATAAAGAAGAGTGGCTCTATTAAAAGAGAAATAAGATTGTAGTGTTGTTCAAAGCCTCTGCCTGAGATTCATGAGATGAACTGAAGGCAGGGGGCTAAAATAAATGTGAAAATAGCGCTCATTCAGAGTTAGTTATAAAAAAAATTGATCCTGGGAAAAGTACATGTATATACAAATAGATTGAAATGTTCAGGTCAAATTCAATACAGTACAGTTACTGAGGGCTAGATTGTGACTCTAAGCACAGCCCTGAGCAAGGGGTAGTGCATAAGTTGCAGCTCCCCAGGAGGCATTATGACAAAAGACACACTTCTGTGTCACAGTTCCTCCCCTGCTTACCTTTGGTGGGAGTGGTAGAGGTGTGGTTATTTACTCCTGGCCTACACTATACTGTATAATAAACCCCCCCCCCCACCACCTAAATCCACCCACATCTACTGGCCCAGCTACTCTGGCCAATGAGCAGGGCAGTGAAGCCACGACTCTGCCCATTCTCCATTCAACATGTTCCAGGAATGGAACAAGTGACTGAGTAGCCCTGCTTACTGAGGCCTGACCTGGCCCAAGGTCTGAGTAGGTCAAACAGGTGTGTAAGGGGGGTTCCTACTTCCCTGTGTGAATATGTAGTCCAAGTCCTAGTCTAGTTAGAAGAATGCCACATTTGTTAACTTGGGAATGTATGTCAGGACACAGACCGAATACAGAGTTGAAGATCTCCACAAAAGTGATTGAATTTGAGTGGAAATCTATAAACCATGCTCCTTGTCACAGCCAAAAATGTTCAGTCACATCAACAGGATGACAAGTAAAGGAGAGATGCTGATGGCACTGGAGGGCACGTGTGCAAGAAAATACAACCATGTCCAATACTCATTAGTATTGAATGAGAAATATATCTATCTCATAGAACTGGAAGGGACATTGAGTCCAGCCCCCTGCCTTCACTAGCAGGACCAAGTACTGGCCCTGACAGTTTTTCCCCTCCCCCCAGATCCCTAAATGGCCCTCTCAAAGATTGAGCTCACAACCCTGGGTTTAGCAGACTAATACTCAAACCACTGAGCTATCCCTCCCCCTCTTTGGGATGCTGCTAGATGAAATGGGGAATCTAATTTTGTTACTATTATAATTACATAGAAAATTTCATGAGCTTTGCTTTTGCCAAGAATAATTCAGATTTGACACTATACTACAAGATTCATGTACCGTAGATATTCTACATGTAGGGTTTGCACAAAGGAAATAAGAAAATAAACCAGGAAACCACAAGAGGGCTGTGGCAAAACACAGTCCTCCTCTCTGTAAAGTCATACATGATATGCCAACAGACCACGTCATTTATCATTGTTGTAAATGTCTGATCTTGAAGATCCAAATTGTTCAGAGATGGGTGTGCCCATAAAATCCCACATTTGCATAGAAAAAAGGCACTCGAGTGTGTAGTTTTGTTAATTGTATGTGTAAGTGATTAGTTAGGGTCAACATTTCACAGCCTCTGTTGCAAATGAACACTTGTACACACAGAATGGGGATGCTTGGGAGCACAGAGGCTGCATGTATCTTGGGGTGGGAACTGCCATTTTGGCTCAGAAATATAAATTAGTTTTAGAAAGTAGAATTCTTTATATCACATCCTTAAAGGGACGACAGTGTTTGAAATAATAAAATGACAATGCGAAGACTACAGGGGAGAACTGTCACAGCCTAATTGAAAGTTCATTATACTGCTTATACCATTATCCTAAAACTTTTTATCGTCTGGCTGTAAATGTGCAAATTAAAAACCCAGAGGTAATTTTGTATTTTATCTGGATGTAAAAAGATTGTGAAATTAGCATCTCTTTCATAGTTAAATAACTTTAACCTGTACAGTGACCTTTTAATATGCAAATAGCAGAGCGTTGTTGGATGGAATACATTTTGTTAATTGTAAAATGATAAGTCGAGAAAATCTGAAAAAAACAGTAATTCACTTTGAAGGTTTATGTGATAAGGAAAAAGGAAATGTTTTATATTTATGTGCAGGCTCAGAAGAGTGATTGTCTACTGCTGTTCAAATCTGTGACTCTGCAGCTGTAATCAAAACCAGCAGGAGAATTTCTAACTTACATCACCAGAAGCAAACTTGATGAATACATAATGCATACCCAGAAAGATATAGAATTTCAATAGGTTCTTGGGTAACAATTTTTTGTTCTCTGCTTTTAAAATGTTCTGAAAAAACTTAAATGCTGTAACCGAAAAATCGAATAATAATTGAACTTTCTTCTTAAGATCAAAATTATCATTTAGATTCACACTCTTTTTTGCTTTAAAGAGTGCACATGCAGGTAGAATGAACTTACTTTAGGCATGATGAAAGCATACACCATGCAAGCTTTCCCATTATTTTTTGTCAATGAACCTCATCCTGACCTGAATACCACTGCTGTCCCAGGCCTAGCCATCTCCTAAGACTGTGTGGTGGTTTGGAATTGTGTGGTGGTTTTGTGATGCCTAGAATGAGACAAACTCATTTTCCATTTTCTGCCTGTAGACTAACATAGGACTTAAATTCACATCTGCAGAAGTGAATGTCTGGTGCAATAATCCACTGTATCACTCTGTTCTGTTTAGAGTTATCTCCCAAGTACAGGCCCAATCCTGCATTCAGTCAAGTCTGCATAAACGTTACTATTTACTTCAGTGGGAAAAGGCTCAAACCCTAAATTAGTAATGCAGTGTTACGGGGCTACCTCCACAAATAAAGGCTCTAAATATAATCTGAGGTTTCTAATGAGTTACATAATGCTGGCTACAAAGTTCCAGGTTTTGCTCTTCACTACTCAAGGGGGAGACACTTGAAAGTGGAAACTACTGGCTAATGTAGATGAAGTCTCTGCTTTCTTTCAGTTCTTGGCCCAAATGCAGATGAATGGTAGGCCAATTGCAGAGTTAAGATTCATGAGCAGGCATAGTAAACTTCCCTAGTAATTGAAACTATGGTGCTTTTCAGGTAGAGTGAGCCTTGCAGGATCACATTGTAGGAGCTGATTATGGTGTCCAGTTCGCTCTGTATATTCAAGCTGCATCTGTACACATCTACTAATGTGGTTTTTTAGGCATCCATTTCTTTTCATACTTTCTGTATTAACAAAAGTACATTATTGGCAAGTCCTTCATCATTTTCTTACCAGAGAATAACTGTTCTCCATAGAACTGTGATGTTAGATTTAAATTTGCTGTGCTGAGGACGCATTGTTCCTGCAATTCTTCTCTAGAGCTTCAGAACATAAAAATATTTTTTTTCCTCATTGGGTCCTGTAAAACACAGCTTCTCCTAGCCATAGATCTTTCTGATTACTGCTTGCTCTAAGTTTTGACAGTAAGACAGTTTCAGCATTAAGATTCCAAAGGGCTGTGAGCATGTTATGTTTTGACTACTGCATATGGATATATTTAAAGGCTGCAAACCATGTTGTCAGCCAAAAACAAATCATATGAGCAAACTGTTATTTCTCTGGCTAAAGTGTTCATGGTCCTATTGAGAGGTATTGTCTGATTTCAAAGAGGAAAGTCCCTAAAGACGTATTTGGGGTAAATGTCTCAAAAGAGCAGGCAATGATGTAAATATTTATGGAGGCTGTTTTGCCAGAGTGACTGTTACAACATTCATATGCTACAAGCCTCAAACAGTAACCATTTACGTACTGGGTTGCTATGGTCTGAGAAGTGCAATAATCTACAGACAGTAGAGAAAATGGAATTCTAATAAGCAGACAAGTTATAGAAATTAGTTGAAGTCATAGAATCATAGAATATCAGGGTTGGAAGGGACCTCAGGAGGTCATCTAGTCCAACCCCCTGCTCAAAGCAGGACCAATTCCCAACTAAATCATCCCAGCCAGGGCTTTGTCAAGATGGGCCTTAAAAACCTCCAAGGAAGGAGATTCCACCACCTCCCTAAGTAAAGCATTCCAGTGCTTCACCACCCGCCTAGTGAAATAGTGTTTCCTAATATCCAACCTAGACCTCCCCCACTGCAACTTGAGACCATTGCTCCTTGTTCTGTCATCTGCCACCACTGAGAACAGCCGAGCTCCATCCTCTTTGGAACCCCCCCTCAGGTAGTTGAAAGCAGCTATCAAATTCCCCCTCATTCTTCTCTTCTGAAGACTAAACAATCCCAGTTCCCTCAGCCGCTCCTCATAAGTCATGTGCTCCAGACCCCTAATCATTTTTGTTGCCCTCCGCTGGACTCTTTCTAATATTTCCACATCCTTCTTGTAGTGTGGGGCCCAAAACTGGACACAGTACTCCAGATGAGGCCTCACCAATGTCGCATAAAGGGGAACGATCACGTCCCTCGATCTGCTGGCAATGCCCCTACTTATACAGCCCAAAATGCCATTAGCCTTCTTGGCAACAAGAGCACACTGTTGACTCATATCCAGCTTCTCGTCCACTGTGACCCCTAGGTCCTTTTCTGCAGAACTGCTACCTAGCCATTCGGTCCCTAGTCTGTAGCAGTGCATAGGATTTCTCCGTCCTAAGTGCAGGACTCTGCACTTGTCCTTGTTGAACCTCATCAGGTTTCTTTTGGCCCAATCCTCCAATTTGTCAACTATCTTTTCCTGCTCTGACTCAGGAGTAACTCAGGGGACAACAGGAATTTAAGTATTACCACAAAACAACATAAACCAGGGCTCATCTCTCTATTGACTGTCTTACTATATAGTTTAATAACTTCCCCTCCTATTATGGGACCCTTCCCCCAGAACCAGATTTCCTTTCCTTATCTGTTCTGATAAGAGGCTAGACTACAACGATTATAATGATGGACCTGGGATAAAATTAACTATGGGCCAGATTTTGCTACCCTTACTCACAATGAGGACTGCCTTAAGCCCAGATCCTCCAAAGCGATTAGGCATCTCAATCATTTGGAGTGAGGTTCCTAAATGTCTTGGAAGCTCTGGACTTACTTGATAAATAGCCCCATTAAAATCAATGGGACTGCTCAGGGACTACGGTAGTACTCATTGTGGCAGAATCTGGTCCCGTGATAGCAAGGCTTAAATGCTCAGAGATTATTTCCCAGAGACACCCCCCCCCCCATTCGGGGCTCCTGCGGGTTGGAAAATATTTTCCTGAGGTCTGCACCTGATGGCTCCGGTTGAATTCAAGCCCTGCATGATAATATTGTTGTTAGCCCTCTGGCAGGTCATTGGCTTTCTGCCCTAGGTTACTGTAGTAGTGAATCTATGGCAGAACAACAAGGTAATGAAATGTTTCTTTTTGAAGAGTTTAGGTTCAGATTTCATTGGAAGTATGAAGGGCACTTAACCAGCCATAATAGACCCACATTCAGCCTAATCAAGTAAGAGGAAACTGCATTTTCTAAAAGAAACAGGTTGTCTTCTATGGGCAACATTTGTCCATTGCTCTTGTATATGGATGGGGAAAAAAACAAGTACCCTCCCCAACCCTTGGAATACCCTGTGCCAGGGATAGAGGGGTCACTGCAGTCCATGTGCTGACAAGAGCACGCTCCTGGGGTGCAAACAGTGTTGCCTGTCAGAGAGCGACAGTTCCAATTCATGACTTCACTGAATTTTGGAAAGGAGCTTGTAGAAAGGATACTGAGGTTGGTGGGGAGGACAGGTAATATTTTGTCTGTGTCAGCTCTTTCTTTGCTATGTTGCTGAAGGCTGTGTCAGGTATGTTCCTCTTTGCCCTGCTGTTCCATATTCTTAAGCCATTTTGGCAAAATTCTCCTGTCTGCATGACTTACTCCTTGAGATGCTTGCTTTGGTGTTGCTGTAATTGGAATGCTCTTTACAGAGAAGAAATCCTACATATAATTAATTTCCATTTTCCAGAGACACAAAACGATCACAGTAGTGGACAACAGCTTCATGCCGGAGCAGCGTGACAAGGCAGGTATTGGGCTCTGAGTGACTCCTATCCTCATAAGCTTATGTCACATTAACAACAACAGATCTATCCCTGAATGAAAGTCACTGACTACAGAATTTCTAAGTTAAACCATTCATATTTGGTTACATTAGTAGATGTTGCTTGTATCATCATAATGCAGACACTTGTAGAGGAAAAAGTCAGCTGGATTACAGCCAGAGCCTTTCCTAGGGAAGTATGAATAGTTCAGTTGCCTGTAGCATCCTCTTGATGGTGGTCTCTTCCTCAAGAGCTAAAGTGCTGGGATAGGAGCCGTGATAATAAAGTACATTTAAAAATAGATGAAGATAGAGAGCCTCCTAGAGAAGACTGGGAACTTCCTGATGAGGGAAGCATTGATGAAATGGCTGGCCGTACCCAAGGTTATCTCCTTGCTCTAAAATTGTTATTCCTCATTGATCACATATGACTTTCACCCACTGAAAAGAGCAGGAAAGTCTGTTTATGGGGAATAAAGTCTAGAACTCAAAATAATCCAAACAAACTGCATTCCAGAAGGGAGCCCAACTGCCTCCCTACAGTACTAAAGTTTATTATTAAAGTGGGTTTGAAATTGTAACTTTTTGCTATTATTAGCTGTAAAAGCAAAGACATGTGCTAAGAGTTCATGTGGTAGGCTGACAAGGAAACACATTACTTTTGGCCATGAGGGGGTCTATTAAAAATAGGAAGGGAGTATTTATAGGAATATAATAGGAAAAAATCCTTACCAGCACCATATGTTTGAGATATAACATGAGAGATTTTCTTGCCAAGATATCGCATAACAATGGCAGGCTGCCACTACCTCCTCTCTCCCTCATAAACAATCCAGCAAGAAATCTTTGGATAAATCAGGCTGCAGCTTCATTATGAATGGATGCATTCCACTGGTGCTCATTTCGTATGCTGGGCCTCTCTGAAGAGCAAATCTTTCACTGTATTTTACCTGGTAGGCTACTAGCCTGCTGTATAAGCCCTGAGGATCTTCCACTTCCTTCAATTTGCAAGCTTCCTTGAAAAGACAACAACTGTGCTGCTGCACCACCCAGCCCTCATCACTGCCTCCCCTTTGACCGTCTTTGGCAGGATCTCATCTCTGGGCAAAACAGAACCCATCCCAGTTTAGTCTCCTCCCTTTGTGATCTTCACCCGTAAAAAGGCATCTTGAAGATGCATAAGGCCACTTTCCTCAGACACCTAGTAAGATCCAGCACTGCATCACAGCTAAATCTAGAAATCTCTACACTAGTGTAAAGGACTTTTGATGGGATCTGGTCTTTCTTTTTGGCCCTACAGCATATGATTAATACATAAAGGGTCAAATTATACCTTCCCCTATGTGGGTATGCTATAGTGAGGGGAGAGTGTGGGGACCTTCTTTCCTACTCAACCTTTACTCCACCCACAGAGGGAAGGGAAATAATCATTTTCTTGCTGCTGTGGAATACAGGGAAGGAAGCAGTGGCCGCTAGTACTGCTGTCACTGTCATAGGGATATGTCTAGGTTAGGGATGGGGGGGATGCCCATGCTATTGGGAGCCTTGTTTACCATTGCTCAAAGCCTATCTCCTTCCAGACATAGGCACATGCTCAAGAGGCATTATGCCTTGTAAACCATTAATGCCTGTTTCCTGACAGCAGTGCTCCACTGTTCTGCCTCTATCCCTAAGAACCATCTGTATTGCCCTAGCCTCACATGAAGCATAACTGAGTCCCTAATCCATATATTTCTGTACACTGGACAACATCCTCAGCTGGTGTAATTGGGCCTGGCTCTATACTGAAACCAATGATGCTGTGCTCATTTACATCATCTGGGGATCTGTCACAATACACTTTGGTTTGGTATAATTGATGTGTGTCATGCTTTGTGCCACAATCGTGTATTCCATCCTCTAACTTCACATGTTCTTTCCTAAAGCAGTATGTTAAAAAAATACTATGATATTCTGCAGGCTTTTGTTTGACTTCTTACTGAGTCAGATTCAAACATGGGGTAGCTCTACTGAATTTCATGGAGTTACATCACCCATGAATTTGGCCCCTCATTTCCAGTGTCCTACACCTGCATCTCTCTAAGTAGATAAAATACCCTGCAACTGGATGTAGTTACTTTGCAACCCACTGTCACAACTGTCTTAGGAAGTCTTTGACTTGCTTGTTGTTCTCCCTGCCCTTATCCACTCCTTTCTCTCTTGAATATTTCCATGCTTTCTAAGAGATTATCTCAGACCAAACCAATATTTTTTTAGTAGGGGGGGAGGAAACCAAATATTTGAAAAATATTAAATGGTCCCTGCCACAGGCTTGCCTGAGCCAGTGGGTATCTTGTGAAGTGAGCTCACCTAATTTTGAGTAGTTCAACTGATGTCTAATTTAGGATGGTCCACCTGGGCCTTATATAAAAGAAATAAAAAATCTCACTGCTGGTTTTTTTGTCTGATGCTCTGAAAATTCTTATCATGATGCTCTGAAACTAAGTCCACTGTCATAATCAAAATGAGGAGCAATTTCCATGGATTAATTAGAGTTGGCCCACTGGTACTTTATGCCTTCTGGACAAATAACATTTCAAGCTGCCTTAGGAAAAGATGTATGGATCATCCTTTGTTCTGATGACTCTCTGCCTTCCTAATGCTAAGCCTCAAGAAATTACAACAAGGAGTCCTTGTGGCACCTTAGAGACTAACAAATTTATTTGGGCATAAGCTTTCCACTTCATCAGATGCATGGAGTGGAAAATACAGGAGCAGGTATAAATACATGAAAAGATGGGAGTTGCTTTACCAAGTGTGAGGTCAGTCTAACGAGACAATTCAGTTAACAGCAGGATACCAAGGGAGGAAAGATAACTTTTGTAGTGGTAATGAGAGTGGCCCATTTCAAACTGTTGACAAGAAGGTGTGAGTAATAGTAGGGGAAAATTAGTATGGGGGAAATTAGGTTTAGGTTTTGTAATGACCCAACCACTCCCAGTCTCTATTCAGGCCTAATCTGATGGTATCCAGTTTGCAAATTAATTCCAGTTCTTCAGTTTCACGTTGGAGTCTGTTTTTGAAGTTTTTTTGTTGAAGAATTGCCATTTTTAGGTCTGTTATTGAGTGACCAGGGAGATTGGAGTGTTCTTCTGCTGGTTTTTGAATGTTATAATTCCTGATGTCAGATTTGTGTCCATTTAGTCTTTCGCGTAGAGACTGTCCGGTTTGGCCAATGTACATGGCAAAGGGGCATTACTGGCACATGATGACATATATCACATTGGTAGATGTGCAGGTGAACAAGCCCCTGATGGTGTGGCTGATGTGGTTAGATCCTGTGATGATGTTCCTTGAATAGATATGTGGACAGAGTTGGCACCAGGGTTTGTTGCAGGGTTTGGTTCCTGGGTTGGTGTTTTTGTTGTGTGGTGTGTAGTTGCTGGTGAGTATTTGTTTCAGGTTGGGGGGCTGTCTGTAAGTGAGGACTGGCCTGTCTCCCAAGGTCTGTGAGAGTGAGGGATAGGATCATCCTTCAGGATAGGTTGTAGATCCTTGATGATGCGCTGAAGAGGTTTTAGTTGGGGTCTGTAGGTGATGGCTAGTGGTGTCTGGGAGTGGCATCCCATCTTTTCACATATTTATACCTGCTCCTGTATTTTCCACTCCATGCATCTGATGAAGTGGCTCTAGCCCACGAAAGCTTATGCCCAAATACATTTGTTAGTCTCTAAGGTGCCACAAGGACTCCTCGTTGTTTTTGCTGATACAGACTAACACAGCTACCACTCTGAAACCTCAAGACATTGTTTGCGGATGTTCTATGAAGATACTTTGTCTAATTGACAGCGCTATTCTGAGGACCCCCATTTCTCTTGTCCCAAGAATCTGAAGAAAAGATTACCAGAATGTCTTCAAGAGGCCTATTAATGTGCCTTAAACCTCAGTTAATTCCTCTAATTTGATTTCCAAAATTCTAGGCTTTGTAGGGTTTAGCTGTTTTCTCCCCTAAATGTCCACTGTCCTACTTCTCATAAAAGGAGTCTTTGAAGTGGGCCTATCCCAGCTGTTCATCAGAATGGCATTTCTACCTTTCCTAAACAGTTCCTTTAAAACACAACTGTATCTGAGCTGAAAGGTCCTTCGGTGCCAGAATTCTGTGGAGAAACCTCACAGCTGTTTCATCCCTGAAACCAGGACCCTTCTGTGCTGAGAGGCATCAACTTTCTAATCAAACTTCATTCATGCTATGTGTGTGTGTCTGGGAGCCTTGTATGTAACAAGAAATTGAACTGTCACTTGTGGAACTAGATTTCCCCATGTCCCTCAGCATTTATAGAACCAGGAGTTAGAGCTAGGAAAGAACTCAGTCTCAAGTGCTGTCATTCCAGCACTTCTCATGATGAGCATTAAACAAGCCAGCCTACCCATCTGTTACATTGATAAGATTGTAGCTGTTTGCCAAAGTGATGCATGCAATTGCAGCAACTTCTTGTGGATGGATTAAACTCAGTCCGCAGACACAGATGGTTCTTTATTAACCACAGGTATTTAAAAAAATAGCAGTGGACAGGAGGATCCAAGATAGTGACACTGGATAGGAAGATCATTTTAAAACCAGGCTCAATCTAAAACTGAGCAGTTTGTGGCCACCAAGGTCAATCAGGCATATGGGCCAACAAACAGCAGCACAGCATGCCATCTTTTAACTACTTTAATAAAAAAATGTACCATCAATCTTCAATTAGACTGGTGTTTGAGCTGATGTAAGGGGACCCCTAATGTATGCTGTGTTGCACATGTATTGTTTGTATCTAGCCTCTCTCTATTGTCCTCCATGGTTGTCAACCCATGGTTGTTGACCATGTACAATGTGTAAGAACAATTAAGGGCTTGATAAACAGATAAGAGCAGAGAAATTCAGTGAAAAAGGATAAATATCAAGTTGAAGCTTGCACGAAAATAAACAAAACCTGATAAAAATTAGTTTTTAATATTGCAAAAAGAAAAATTTGCCAGATCTAACAAAGTTTACTAAGAAAACAAGAGAGCAGGTGAAAAAGGCTTATTCTCAGAGAGTTGAGAGGAGCAAAATCTGATAGTAGCCAGACAAATCAAATGAGGGCATTGTCTGTATTATCTGTGGAACTGTGTTTCCTGAATAGGCTTCAAACAGTTGCAGCAAATCTGGTTTATAACACAGATTTCTTGGCCTGTCTGGGTAGTGTTAAATCTCTATGTAAGATTCCCTTTTTTAAAATGGGACTTCTAAGTTATGTAGGGTACGTCTACACTGCAGCTGGACAGGTGCCTCCCAGATCAGATAGACACACTCACACTAATTTGGCGCAAACTAGCACACTAAAAATAGCAGTCTGGATGTTGCAGCACCGAGGGCAGCTCGGACTAGCCACCCGACCTCAGACCCAGTGGGTCAGGTGGGTACAATACAAGCTCAGGTGGCTAGCCCAAGCTGCCCTCCTACCCCGTGCTGCAATATCCACATTTTATTTTTAGCATGCTAGCTCACACCAAGTTAGTGCCAATCTATCTACCTGGGCTCAGAGGCTTGCTCCCTGCTGCAGTGTAGACATACCCATAAGCACTTTTGAAATGTTTACCTCAAGTCTTTACCCCATGCCTTTTTAAACAGTGATTTAACAGTTTGGCTGCTGTTCACCCCAGCCAGCCAGTATTGTTAACCACTCTTGTTCCAGTCATGTTTAAACACAATTTTTAACTGTGGTTCAGAGACTAGTACAGACAGGGCCTCGGAGTCAATACCATACTGGACCTAGAACATGACCCTCCTTTAGTAGTTAAGTGCAAGGAAAACAACTGACTTCCAAATCTGCTCCCTCCATACCCCACCCGTCTCCTGCAATTCAGGCCAGCAGTTCAGTTTATCTTACTGACTTGTCTCATAGCAAGCAGGCTCTTGCTCCAGTCTCAGACAGATGTATGGCAGAGTAGAACTCTGTGCCTGTGGGATAGGAAGCCTGGGGGGGGGGGGGGGTTGAGATGTTTTTAATCTGAGAGAGAGAATTGTAAATCATGCACCCTCCAGAATTTAGTGTCCACCTTCCAAGTAGACTCAAATTAGAAATATTGAGAATGAGAAACTTTCCACTGTTTTCCTCCTATGTCAAATCTAGTTTGGCCTCTAGTACAATACAGAACAGAGTTAAAATGTGACATGAGAATTATTTAAAATTGGGAGTCAGTTGGTGTGACTTGAGACTTTCACTTAGGTGTAATCTTCCCATCATTAGCAGTTAAGTGCCAGCCCAGTTATTCAAGTTGGGCATTAATTGCAGAAAGATTCCTGATTGGCCTTTTTGCCACTGAGTTAAGTGATTGTTATCAGTCAGTTCCTGGCATGGTGGGTGTCAGAAGGAGTGCATGGTTCACATACTAGCAGCTGCTGGCTTCCTTTGTTTTATTTTTGATGCTGAGGTTGGGAAGTGGAGAAAGCTTGTTTTTGCTGGGTTTTAGATGACTTTGGATCAAATATTGGGACGTCCTATATTAGGATGACCAGATGTTCTGATATTAGAGGCTTAGTCTTATGGACAAAACTATACTCCAATTCCACCCTCCAAAAAAAGTGTTCCGATTTTTCACACTTTCTACCCTAACCTAGAATGAGTTTGGTCATAATGTACAAATCACCGTCTATAAGGTCTCAAAGAAAAGAGGAATCAATGTTACACATGCAGCTGAGCCTTCACACTTCCTGCCATTCAAATAATGTTCATAAGACCTTTTACAAAAACGTACTGAAATGCATAGGGCCATGTTTGTCCTCCTAAGTCGGCACGGTGCTGCTGAAATCTGTCTTCACATTAGTTGAGGATTTTCCTTTCATTGGAGAATCATCCACTAGCATTTAACTAGTGTAGCTGAACCTACCCTACCAGACCCTCTCAGTCCCTGGCACAGGAGTGTGCTAGGCGAATGGGTAGGGAGAAGGGGGCATAGCCAGAGTGCTGCTGCACAGGCATTCTCTGGCTGCTGGAATGGTCCATTGGGAGCCACTCCAGCCAAGTGCAAAGTTCAGCAGCTGCAAAGGCCAAGCTGGCCTCCAGCTTACCCAGAACTGGGGGCCTAAAGGTGGTATACAGCTATCTGTGGCCCTGAATCATGTCCTGTACCTACATCTAGTCTGTAGTATCATCTAGTAACTACCGTATATACTTGTTCATAAGCCGAATTTTTTAGTAAAAAAGGGAAGCACCAGAGAAGGGGGTCGGCTTATGAATGGGTATAGAGAGGGAGAGGTGGGACACAGCCCCTCCCCCCAACAGAGGGAGCAAGGAGAGGCAGCACAGCCAGCAGAGACAGAAGGGAAGAAGCGGGGCCAGCTTCTCCCCCCAGCCTCTGAAGCAGCTGAAGCTCCAGGGCTGGCAGGCTGCAGCCGTGCCGCTTTGCCCCACCCCCCAGAGCAGGCCGTGGCTGTGCCGCCCGGCCCAGCCCACTGGAACATGCTGCGGCTGCGCCACCCGGTCTGGCCTATCGGATCAGGCTGTGGCCACGCTGCTCAGCCTGCCAGAGCAGCTCCAACCAGGCCAGAGACATCCTCGCCTGGCCCTGCCCAAATAAGGTGTGAAGGAATGGGATGGGGAGAATGTGGGGATCCCGGGCTAGGGTTGGGGTCATGTGGGGGGTGGTCACAGGGGTTACTCCTCTGATCCCCAGCTTCTCCCCCCAAAAAAAATTTCCCCACCAGTTGCTGTCCTGGCCCATCAGGGTAAGCAGTTGGTTTGCTTAGGTTTACCTCCGTGCCTGCGGACGCTCGAGGTAAACAAACAATCTTGGCCCGCCAGCGGCTTATCTTGGTGGCCTGGGAGCCAAAGTTTGCTGACCCCCGAATTATAGGGTCGGCTTATGAACGGGTCATAAAGTTTTTCCATTTTTACTTATCCATCTTGGGGGGGGGGGGGGGGTGGGTCGGCTTATAAATGAACCGGCTTATGATCGATTATATATTTAAAAGTTAGCAAACAAATTGCTTCCAAACTAAGTCTTAAACAATTTAAAGTGTTACTAAGCATTCTTGAAAATTAGGGCCCCCTCGTGCCCCTGAAACTCATATGCAGAATGCCATTCTGTCTGCAAATCTTCACCTTGTCACAGGATCAGCCCCATCTCCCCGCCCCCCCCCAGCGCACACACACACACTTTGCCTGCCACCATATAGAGGGCCCTTCATGGGGATCCTACAATGAAGAGAATAGGCTGGAGGCAGGTGGGGTGCATATAATTCCCCACTCCATCCCCATGAGGAATCCGAGGAACTGTCTTGAGTTCTGTTAACTCTTATTCAAAGTGTTTGTGTGCTGTGTGGCCTCCCTTTCAGGGACTCCCAGAGATGGTTGTTGACATGAAAGTTCCCTGCCAGTGAGGCTCCTAGGAATCTGGCAGCCGGGGGAGGGGAAGAGACTCAGAAGAACCCCTCAAAATATAGTTGAGAGGCTGACCCTCTGCTCCCTGCTGGCTGGAGGATAGGGTGGAGGAGGGAGAGGAACAAGCCTCTCCTGCTGCCAATGTGACCGTTTAGAGGAGCACTCTGCAGAGGGCACAATCTGACCTTTTAGTTAATAAAACATCTTTCACTTAACAAAAGTGTTAAAACTGTTCTGCCATCATGACTGCTCTAGAAAAGCCCCTCTCACGTGCCCATGTCCTGTTTGTGTATAATACTTAGTATTCTCTTTGCTGCTTCCCAAACTTGTAATCTGCCACAATGCTTATAATACTGTAGCTGTTTTACTAGTCCTTCAACATGCCGTGAAGGGGATTTTTGAAATCTGAAGGCAAAGAAATGCATCCCAAGAAATCACCACTGATGACAATAGTTGGCAAGGAGGCTGAAGTCTATAATTAGAAGGATGTTGACTCCTACCTCCACAATAAGACGTTGATGATGTCAGGAAGTGTAACCTACTAAAAATAGGGTTAAAACCCCAACGGAGTTGTATAACTCTCACAAGTCATTTCAGGTTTTGTATATAAAAGACAATATGATCATGGAGATACAGGGATGATTGACAAACTACAGTGCTTTTCTTTAGAGTCAAACAGTTCTTTGGTACAAACAATATTTTTCATTTCAAAGGCAACTGTCAGTACCAATAGGCTCTGATGGTCTTATGTCTGTAGCACAATAAGTACATTGCCTTTCCAAAAAAATATTGCTTTTCATGTGATATAAACAAGCTGTGCAATTGAAAACCCATTCATAGAGTGTATTGATAGTCAAGCCCTTTAAACTGTAGCATGTTAGTGAACTTCAGTGTATTACTAAAAACATTTCCACAGAAAAGACCTCTTGAAAAAATGATATATACATTATCAGTTCTCATTGTATTTGCATTACAGGCCATAATTTCTGATTTCCATTCTCTTATTTTCAGTACTTCTATAGACATTCTTAACTTGCATTTGTTAAAGGGACAACTCAGATTTTCTATTTGAAGGACTTACGGATAGAATCCCTGTCCAGGAGTAATATGCACTCCAAACCACACTTTGGTGCAAACTAAAATTTGATAATATATACATTCTTTTGGTTGAGTTAAACATCCCAGGCTGGAGTTTTGAAAGACCTCATGAATGCATGTATGTGGAACATAAAACGTAAGAATGGCCATATTGGGTCAGACCAATGTTCCATCTAGCCCAGTATCCTGTCTTCTGACAGTGGCCAGTGCCAGATGCTTCAGAGGGAATGAACAAAACAGAGCAATTATCAAATGATCCATCCCCTGTTGTCCAGTCCCAGCTTCTAGCTGTCAGAGGTTTAGGTACACCCAGAGTATGGGGTTGCGTCCCTGACCATCTTCGCTAATAGCTGTTGATGGACCTATCCTCCATGAAATTATCTAATTCTTTTTGGAACCCAGTTTTACTTTTGGCTTTCACAACATCCTCTGGCAATGAGTTCCACAAGTTGACAGTGCATTGTGTAAAGAAATACTTTTATGTTTGTTTTAAACCTGCTGCTTATTAATTTCATTGGGTGACCCTGGCTCTTGTGTTATGTGAAGGGGTAAATAGCACTTCCTTACCATTCGCCATACCATTCATGATTTTATAGACCTCTCATATCCCCTTTGTCTCTTTTCTAAGATGAACAGTTCCAGTCTTTTTAATCTCTCCTCATAGGAAAGATCTTCTATACTCTTAATCATTTTTGTTACCCTTCTCTGTACCTTTTCCAATTCAAATATATATATTTAGATGGGGCAACAAAAACTCCACGCAGTATTCAAAGTATGGTTATACCATGGATTTATATAGTGTCACTATGATATGATATTTTTATTATTTATTCCTTTCCTAATAGTTCCTAATTTTCAACTGCCACTGCATATGGAGTGGATGTCTTTTTATCCACAATGACTCCAAGATCTTTCTTGAGTGGTAAGAGCTAATTTGGACCCCATTGCTTTGTATGTATCATTGGGATTATGTTTTCCATTATTTTGCACTTATCAACATTGAATTTTATCTTGCCTAGTCACCCAGTTTTGTGAGAACCCTTTGTAACTCTTTGAAGTCAGCTTTGGATTTAACTATCCTGAGTAATTTTATATTATCTGCAAACTTTGCCACTTCACTGTTTACCCCCTTTTCCAAATAATTTATAAATATTACCTGCTGGAACAAGGCCCACAGGAGCATGTCCCAGGTACGAGCTGGGCCTGGGTTGCTGACACCTGCAGAGCTTCAAGAGAACAACAAAAGAACCCCGTGGGGAAACAACAAGCAACAAGACCTTCCTGTCTAAAGATAGCCCATTCTCTCTCCCTAGCAAAACTTCTATGTGCTGGGTGGGACAGCCTGTGTGTGTATATGTGTGTGTATGTGTGTTGCTAATGGCTTCGAGTTGGGGGTATTTGGGCATGCTGAGTAAAGAGAAATGCACAAGTAGCTTGCTTCTGGTTTTTGCTGATTTTGGAGGGGGCAGGTTGGAAAAGTTCAGACAGTGCAGGAATAAATAGGAAATACACTTCAACGTTTTATGAACAGTGATATAATATCCATCTAATACATCTACTTGCCCCTCACTCATGTCTCTGATCTCAGCGATTGTTCTTACCTTCTTGGGATGGAAGCCACGTGGCTTCCAGAGTGGTGCATGGGCCTGATGATATCACAGTGTTGGTGCATATGAAGAACAAGCACCAGGAACGCATCAGCAGACCCATAGGAACTAGCATATGGGAACAAGCTGTAAAACTGGAGAATTGCAAACACAATTTGAAAACAACTTTCTCAGGGTTTCTAAGGTGTTATTAGAAACAGGACTAATGCTAATATATATAATTAAAATTGTTTGTCTCTTTAAATGTTAATCCTGTGCCATACTATGCTGCTCCTCAGAACTGTAGCACAGAATCTAGGAGAGAATAACTAGTTGGATGTACCACATGAAAAGTATGGATACAAGTAGATCAAGATGTATTAAGGCAGGCTATCCAATCTAAGGAATAAACCTTTAATAGAATGGTGTATTACCCTAGAGATTCCCCAAGAATAATCAACAATCCTATTTAAAAAAAAAAGTTGAAGAAATCCTCAGTCCTCTCCCCTTGTTTCTCTTCAGTATCAACAGGATTAAAGAATATTCCCAATTTCAGAGTCACCAGTACCGGATTTACCATGGCGCCAATGGCTCCATAGCATCGGGCCCAAGCTCAGAAGAGGCCCCATAAAACTCACTTCCTCCCTGCTCGCAGAACTGCAGAAGCAGAGGCTCGGGAGCAGCAGGGATCCAGCATGGGAGCTGAGAACCCAAGGGGCCCTGGGAGCTGTAGTTCCTTGGGCAGCTCCATGCCTATGGAGCCAACCCTGGAGCAGGGAAGGAACTACATTTCCCAGCATTCCCTTGGCAGCTATCAACAGGAAAGGGAGTGGGAGGGAGTGGGGAAGCCGAACTCCCATACGCTGGTGCCTGCTGTGAATGGAGAGCTGGCTGCTAGAAGGGGGTGGCACTCTATGAAAGTCTATGACACTGTGAATGGGGAACAAGTATGCCCAAGGAGTTTCTACTGGCCTTCTGGCTTTGGCCCAGATATCACCCTCAGAAGACTTCCCCAGACTGATTAGGGATGCTGGTGTGACCTCGCCTGGCAGCCCCCAAAGAAGGAATTGGGTGGACTAAATGGACAGTGCACCTCTCTATCTGAAGCCTAGCAGGGGAGGTATGTGGATCCCCCCAGAAGTTAAAATGATAAGTAAGGGAGGGAAGGCTCTACTAGAGGACCTGGGCAGCTTTAGATACAGTACTAGGCACATAGGAGGATTTCCATGTCTGAGCCATGGAAGCAGAAATTGGCTTTTCCTTTCCAGATTTATCTAATATTCAGAAAGAGAATCTAGCATCTGCCTTCAAGATTTGAACATTTGCAAAATTCAGGAGTGCTCAAGCTCAATTTAGGCGGCTGTTACTTCATTTCTCCCAAATCAAATATGCTGATCCACTGTAACTTGCTGTAGAAAAAGTAGGATAAAATTGAGCAACAAATGCTGGCATCTCCCCAGTGCTAACAAGGACTGGAATGGCTATTTTCAATGGCCATTACCATTTTTTTTTTAGTTTTGTTTGTTTAAAAGGAAGACAATAATATTGCATTGGCAAATTCCCCATAGAAACGAAGAGTGGCACAAAAGAATAACAAAGGCATCTCAACTTTTCCTCATTTATGTAGGACAGTCTTATAATATGGATCCAGATATCCTCCAATCACGCAAGCTGGAAATTGTTCCACTTTACTGCAGTTCTGTAACCATGCGGGAATTAGTCCTGTTTGTGTTCTGTGCACATCCAAAATTCCTACTGAATTCAGAAGTGCCTTGCTTTTGTGACCATACTACCTGATATTTTCAGCTCTTGTAAGCAAAGCAGGTTTACATTTAGTAATTGGGTGGGAAGCCTCTCAGAAAAAGTTAGGTGGTGTCGTTCACTAGGTAATGTGAGACCTTCCTGTTACAATAGTAAACCAGTGCAGCATAGAATGCACTTTGTTCCTAGCGTCTAGAATGGGGTCCTTTGCTTCTATACACAGTCCATTAAAGATTATAAAAAGACTTCCACTCACTTCAACAGGCTTTGGACAGAACTGATTATACACAGGGTAACTCCACTGTCTTCACAGGATCCTGGTCCCACAGCGGAGGGGGTCCATGTGAGCTTTTTGCAGAGCTGCTGCTCAGGGATGGGAACCTCCTGGCACCCCAGCCTTCAAAATCATTCAGGCTTCACTTTCTGCACAACTATGTGCTAGCTGAGGGGTCTGTGGGAATTAGTGGCCTCTGCTGCAGGTGATGGGCATCTCAGGTACTTAAAGCCATGGCTTAGAGGAGGGAAATGCTTAACTGCAGAGTTTGCAGCTGCCTAGGGCAAGTGCTGAGGATTTAGAGTCCCTAGTGCCGCTGTTGCAAGGTTCAAGCATGCTCAGCCTTGGAATTGCCACCCCTCCCTTGACTAGTAGCTGCAGCTATATAAGGTTGGCCTCTGGCAATTGGCCCCATGGCTATAGCCAGAGAAGCTGCAAGTGGCTCGTTAACTAAGGGGGGCCTAGAGCTAGAACAGATAATGAAACTGGAATTAACCCCAAGGAACAGAGGTCACCAGTAGGAAAGGAATGTCAAGGGAAGCAGGGAAAGAGGAAGCAGGTCAGGCTTGCAGCGGGAGAATAGCCCCAGCTGGTAGGGGAGCATGTCCAAAGTAGAAAGGAAACAAGCATGGGGAGAGGTGGTGGTGATCAGATAGTAGTCTAGCATGTAGATGGGAGCCAAGGGAGAAAGGCTGGTATCTTCAGATTCCCAAGGGCTAAGTCCTCACTTTGGGGAAATGGTGTTTGCAAGTGGTTTGCTCAAATGGCAGGATGGGTGCTGAGGGAGGGATTTGTCACAATTGATCAGGTATCTGCTGGCTTTGGAACTTTGAGCTGGGACTAGGACCACATACTGTGACTGGTGAAATAGGGTGGTACTGGAGACATGGCTATAGAAGGTCTGAATGAGGAAGGAGATAAATCTGTGGGGAGTTTCCCTGATCACTATGAAAGTCCTGCTCACTGTGGACACTGGTAAACCCACATGGGTGTACAGCTCAATGAGAAAAACTGGGGGCTGAGGGAGCTGTGTATGGCAATGCATATAGTCATGTAGAGGTGTGTGATCAAAATGAAAAATGTCTCTGAGATTCAGTACCGGGTATACGATGGCACCTGCCACACCAGGCCCACACTTGGAGCCCACAGTGACTAAACAGGGGCCCACAAATATGTTTGGCACCGGGGCCCACAAAAGGTTAATCCGGCTCTAAGTCACAAATAATATTCAATATGTCTTGTGGTGGTGGATAACTGTGCTGACCCTGCTAATGTCTGAGGACTTGCTCTGTGCCAATAGGGACCCCAATCCACCTCCCCAGACACCTCTATCGGCTGAGACTGAAGCCTTTTCCAAGCCTTGTTTTATGACCTTGGGTACCTCTGGACTAGTTTACCCCTTGTGTTTTTTCTTTTTTTTCCCCTTTAATGGTTGAGATTCACTTGTCTCTTGGGATATTCAGTCAGGACAGGGACCCAAAATCAAGAGTTCAATCCAAATGTGGCACCTTTACACAAATTGTTAATTAAGAAAATAGAGAAAAGAACCAAAGAAAACCATTTAATCTGTACACTTGTCTAACTGTGGACTCTGAAAAGCTGTAGTAGTACAGATTGAGTCTTAATTGCAGTAGATTAGGTACTGGTGGCAGCAGACTTACATGTCAGAAGCTGGCCCTTTGGTGTGTGAATTCATAGAACTCCCACACACGACCTATTTTCTTCTCTAGAGATAACGTAGCCCATCACATTCCATTAGTTCAAAATAGGGTGTCAGTAGCCTCTTTTGCCAACGAGTCTCTCTGTTTCTAGAATTCTTGGCTGTGGAGATTTGTTAGTATGTCTAGACATTTCCTCTTTCTTCATATAATACATAATTACTGTTTTATTTCCCACTCTCCAAAAGATTTTGTCTAAATCTATCATACTTTTCTTCCCCAGTTCTACGAGCATTTCAAGGAGTTCTTTTGAACTGAAGTATAATTTTTGTTTTTGTTACCTTTTCAAAGGCTGTCCCCTCCCCCTATGAGTTTTTGGGGTTAGACCTTTGCTAGACATCTGATCCTTTAGTATTTCAATGAATTCTCTGTTCTATGAAGCCTACTTGTCTAGGAAATGTGCAGCTTCTTTACAACATGACTTTTTAGAACAGATATCTAAAATAAAACATACAGTGGTCTTTAACACCTAACAGCTGCAATCTGTTACAGTGAATCATGTTAAGTAGTACCTTATTCTTTGAGACATGTGATTAAGTGTAGTATCTTGTTTCTCACAATTGATCAATTAGGGTAAGAGCATCAAAATCTGGGCCTAAATTAGGTGCATTGATTTGTTGCACCTCTCTCTAATCTAATAATAGCTGATCACTGCTTAAAGGGTAATTACTATTTTTCATGGATTTATATTTTAATAGACATGTGTTGAGGATTTCCTCCTTGGTATTCAGTGTATACACATGTTGTGCATATATTTCATAAAGACTATTAATTAAGCAGTGATTTTAAGACAGAAAAACGTTTCCAGTAGAAGCATAATGATGATATAAGTCTAAGGGCCATGGTCTATCCTCATTCTGCATGAGGAACTCCCAGTAATCCCACCAGGAGTTACAGTATATACACAGATTATGGGCCAGGATCTGATCTCAACCACACTAGGGTAAATCCAAACTACCGGTAATTCCATTGGACTCAATCCTGGGTGCTGAAGAAAGTATTGATTTCCATTGACATCTGTGAAGTTAGTCTGAATTTACTCTGGCATAACAGAAACCAGACTCTGGCCCTGTCAGCATAAATTTTGAACTGTATATTATTTAAAGCAAATTTTCATACAATTATACTTTGTATTTAAGTAAAACGGACCTCCAAAACTACCACTTGATTTATGTTAACATTGTGGATCTGTCTTGTGAATTATTATAACCTGACATCTATTAACCATTAAGAATTCTAAAAACAGTTCAGTCTGCCCTTTGTAACCACAACTAATTTCTGACCCAGTTTATTCTTCCACCTTTCCTCAAGCCTACGAACTATACTGTAACTCTGCAAAAAGCACAAAAAATTACATGACAGAGTGAGTGTATCTTTCTTTCTAAGACATTGTACTGCAGCACAACTGCCTTCTAATATAGAAATTGCCATAGTAACTACTCATTTCTTATTGATTAGATGGATAAAAATTCTCATAATACACAAGCACATTAACTTGCTGGCACATGGCTTCAGGCTACCCCTGTGGCAGCCTTTACTTATGCATTCTCCACTTTTGCAATATGTAAAAGATATTTTTTTAATGAATGATTGTTCAGTGAATTAGACCAAGAAATAGCCTTTTCTGCTGCTTACACCTCAATGTATCCTAATTTTACGTTAAGTTCATTATGCAACACACAAGAAGAAGTCTTTACTTTCTTATAGTGGTTTGTTATTGGACCAGGGCAAATGGACTGCACGCATGAAATGAAATCTGCAGGAAGAGAGATTGTTGCTGGTTTTGTAACAAGGCCAGCTATTTTGCACTGTGGGCTTCTAATTAAAAACAAGAAGAATCTTCTGGTTTAGTGGTGATGGCAGGGGTCTTGATGATCCCTGGATGAAACTCCCTCCTGTGCCAGGTTTTATTGGATGTACATTCAGGTTTTGCATTTCTCTCTAGTAAAGTGGAGCCTGGTATTCCAATCGTTGGGCACTCAAAAGGTTCCCTTGACTTCAGAGGCGATTTGCTGGGTGCTCAGTGAAGACACTCCTAGGCCTAAATGACTTATAGTCAATGACAGCTGACTTGGTTCATGGATCAGCCTTCTATTGTTTGCTCTCTCACACAAGTCGGAGAGATACTCCAACAAGCCTTTCTCTAAGATAATTTGGGGAGACAAGTTTTCTGAGAGTTTTGCCAGGGAACGGAAGTTGTCTTTACACATAGGCAGAATGCTGTATAAAATTAAGTATAGCACATCTCTGGAACAAGGAGCATCCATTTATTCAGACCAGCACAGAATGTAAAAGCCTGATTTTAAAGCTATCCCATTGGCTTCAGTGGGGACAGGATTTCATCCATTGTTTCTACTATTTTATCATCATACTATCCTGGCCAAGTATTGCAGAACACTATTGGACACTCGTGTAGAAGACTGAAGATTTTGGTCAGAGTCAATTTCAGTCAGACTTGCCTTCCACCCTCTTGTCACCTTTCTTTACTCTGAACCCTGTGACTGAAAAAAGAAGAGTGCTGTTTAGAAAGATACCATATGCTGAGCATTGTGCCATTCACTTGTTCTCTTATTTAACCTGCAGCCTTACAGCCTCATTCTGAAACCTCATCGGTCTTAAAAGTTGAGCCTGGTCAGTAATTGGAAGGGAAGATCACCAATGATAATGCAGGGTCCTGCAGGAAGTGATGTGGATAATTCGGAAGGCCAATCCTCTATAGAGAGAAGTGGTATATAACTTTGTCTCAGGACAGATGACTGAAGAAGTTTCTTTGGCAGCTGGAGATACCTAAACACTTAGCTGGAGGAAATGGGCACAGCTCTTCTCTAAGACTGGCCTGGGTTTGAGACTCTTCACTACAGGGGAGAATCAGA
This sequence comes from Terrapene triunguis, assembly GCF_002925995.2. Lineage (NCBI taxonomy): Eukaryota > Metazoa > Chordata > Testudines > Emydidae > Terrapene > Terrapene triunguis. Next base: position 48,780,241 of record NW_020664446.1, on the reverse strand, counting down.
GTTAAGGACTAATGAAGGGGAGGCCATACAAGGTGTCTTTTTTACCTGCCCGCTTGTATACCAAGAGGCCAGGAGAGAGTCTAAGTGAGTGGATATAGTTTCTTAAAACAGATCCAATAGGAGAAAGAGAGAGAGAAGGGGGAGCTGAGCCAGAATGAGGAGACATAGCCAGTTTAGTGGAAGGGGCCCAGTGAGTTGAGATAAAGGGATTGATGTGTGTATTCATTCTTTAGGCTTCTGCTCTGGGATTACTACAGCCTGAAAGTGAGACTGGCAACACAGTGTGCTGGTCCTAAACTATCACCTCATTGGGGCCTGGGTCTGGTGGGAACCTGCCAGCAAGAATCTTTCTTGTGTAAGCTCTAAAGTATAATTGCATTCACGGTACCGGCAGAGGGAGGATGTTTGGTTGCCTTAGTCATTAATCCTCCACTCCTTTAGATAGGTGTCTGTATCCGCTTTATCTATCACCATTACATTGACCAGTTTTGTGTCTATTTCCACACTACAGCTCCCCGTCATGGCTGCTTTTTTATGATCTTTACTTATTATTAAGTTGGTTCTTCCTCACCAGATAGTAAACATTTTTGATCTCATTTGCTTGCACTAAATTATTCTTGGGTGGCTGAATGTTGCACAGGTCTAGGGGGAGGGAAAATTAAGTCAAGGAGTGTCTTTCCCCGGATTCTCCAAACAAGGCCATCTTTTTCCCTCTGAAGAAATTACCTAGTACAGCATTAAGAGGATGTTGTGCTGTTGTTTTGCTATTTGTAAGGTACTTTGGGATCCGTCTGCATGAAGGACACTATAAATGTAAGTTATTATGAAACTGGACAACAGTCACAGGACATACAAGCCTGCAAAAATGGCAGAAAATGGCAGAACCAGAAAAGAAAATCTCTTTCTAACCCATAGCTTTTGTATGTACGTCCCCATCAACAAAGTTCTAAGTGAGGCAGAAATAAAAGCATTATTGATTCCTGTACTTTCCATTAAAAGTTGCCTTAAAAGCATGCAGCAGTGGCTTATAAAATAGCCCTAAGAGAGACGTCATGCAGTGTATAAGAACACAAGGTGCTTTCTTGCAAGTTGTGTTCAAGAAAAAGGCCACTTGTGGTTTTTTCCCAAAGCAGGAGATTTCCAAAGTGTTAAATTTCATGGAAGTTAGTTATCCTAGTGCTGTTACAAATACCTTCTGGAGGCTGTAAGCAGGAGCCTTTCCCACCCTGGTGAAAAGCAGTCTGCATACTGTATAGAGCCTACACTCATTCCCTTCTGGCTTTTGGCTTTATGACAGTAATTATAAAGTTCAGTCTAAACTTTCTCCCCAGGCTTGGCTTCTTCTAGGGGTCCTACAGCAGGACTTCTTAGTCCATATCTGCACTCCCCTCTGTCTTGCATTCTAGATCCCTTCTGCCAGAGGGCCACTCCCACCTCTCTTATATTCATGGTGGAGTTTAATATGCCACTCATTAAATTACACTTCTGTAACTGTGCGTTAGGAAGATTCACTTAGCATCACCCAGTGGAGTCAACAGCACATGCGAACAGGCTGGGGCCACAGGAGCCCACTGCCAGCCTGCTTCAGATTTTACAAGGTTGCATCATGAACTTCTAGCCAAAAAAGAAAAAAGATCTCTGGCAAGAGAGAGGTTCCTTTTTGTAGCCACCTTTAATTTGTAATTTATGCATATATTGAAATCTGAGTCTGTCGAGGGTAAATGATGGTGCATTTCCTACCCACATGTGGAGAATGTTCTATCAAAGCTCATGACAGGTTCCAGGAATTGTCATACTGGACCACACTAGTGAGCCATTCCATTCAATATCCTGTCTTTGACAGTGGCCACTACCAGCTGCTTCCGAGGAAGGTGCAAGAAACCCCTTAGTGGACATTTATGAAGTATGCACTGAGGCACAAGGGTTAAAATCTCATTTACATTTATTGATGCCATATAATGTAACTGAGTGGTCGCATCCATATAAATGCCTAGTCCTTTTGCATTAATATCAGTAGCTGGCATTTTTCTCCTTTCATGGCATCAGTTCTTTATGAAAAGAGAAACTGATCCTGATATTTCTCTTCTTTCCCATCTCAGGTGACATTTTAGATTTTTTTTTTAGATCCTCCCCTAACCTCTGTCACTGAAAAAACTCCTGCATCCTCCAGGACCAGTTTCTCTAGTTCTCCACTGCTTTTATGTCTGCCTGGACTCCAGCACTGTGTATGCATAGTGCAGCCACTGCTCTGACATGCCCCAGAACATGTTGCTCGCTGGAGGGGGACATTAGAAAATGCGACATCAAGACTGCAGTTTGCAGAATCAAATCTGAATAAAATGGTATCATGAACTGGAGCAGCTGGTGGTAGGGATGTAGGGACCTTCCTGGAGGAACTAGGGCCTGGTTTACACAGCTGGAAAGGAAAGCTGAGAGACAGGAAGGAAGGCTTTTAGATACGCTTTCTCAGCTGAATTAATGTGAGCCTCAGGATTTGTTCAGATAAGATGGGCTGGTGAAGAAGCCATCCAGTCTGGATAATTCCCAAAAAGCCTGCTTATCTCTATTGCCATATTTGAAGTCCATTGATCAGATTTGGCAAAACACCTTTTACCTGCTAGCCTCTGGTCAAGTCGTTCGGGGCTGAAAGCGTCGCTTTTTTTTAATGTCGTACTGTTATGCAAACAATACTATGTAAATGTTCAGGTGAGATAAAAATAAATGTGTAAATGATGGCACAAAACTCCAAATACAGTCCTGTGTGTGTGGAAAAAAATCTGTGTCCCAATCAACTTACTTTGTGTGTGCAAAGGGAGGGCTGCCTTCTGGAAGGTAAACAGAGCAACTCTTTTCATAATGTTGTTAACTGACCAATCTTTTGTAAATTTAAAGTAAAGACAAAGATACCAGAGATGCAATAATCTCAGTATTTAGTTATTTCAAAAGGACAGAGAAATAATTCAGGGGGAGTTTGTTTTGTTTTCGGGGAAAGAGCTGATTAAGAGGAGGTCTTGTTAAACTAAGCAAACCCACACCGAAGTGATGAATTCCAGAGAGTTTACCAAACATTTGAGCATTTAATTGTTTAGGGGGAGTTACTACATAGAGTAGATTTGCATACACTTTGCATAGTGTTTAAGGTTCTCATCTTAACGTATCTGTGACCTCTAGGCTTTTCTGTAACTGTTCTGGAGAGATCTGGAGTTTTCAACGGCAAGTTCACATGTCATAGTAAAATAAAATAAAAGCTGTATCTTTAATATATTACTGTGTGTGCATGCGCACATGTACACACATTTGCTTACACAGATATCTTGCTTCATAAATATTAAAGGCCAAATTCTCTTCAGATACATTGGTGTAAACCTGGAATAACATCAGTGACTTCACTTAAGTGCTCAGATGCTACAATGATGAGGGTGGTATAAGAACCTACACAGAACAGAATTCACTATTATTGCACATGATTTACACGGATATGATTGAGATCAGAATCTGGCATAAATAATTAATTTAGCATGAGTGGAAAAGAAAAGCAGCACAGGGAAGATATAATTAATGGAAATACATATGTCATTGGCTCTCAAATAATAAACTGGCAGCTCTCGCTGAGGTAACTGCATTTTATTTGCAAAGTACACTTGGGAATTTTCTTTAAAGTAATTACACATTTTATTCCATTTCCACCGATTTCCAGAGAACAGTACTTTACAAATACCAACTGAAACAAGTAGAACCAGGTTTCAATACACTCTACAATCATGACTTTTTAAAGGCTCAGGAGCTACAAACTTATTTGAGCCAGTGTCAAAAGAAAGAGGAATACATTTCAGCAAAGGAAGAAGTAGGCAGTAAAGATTAGTATGTAGAATAACCAACAAAGGACAGCACTGGCAACAACTAGATAAATAATTGTAAATGGTTAGATACATATTCTAAGAGACACTGTAATAAAATGCTGCTGACTCAGGAAAGAACAGTAGCTAGGGAGAATTTTCTGAACCCTTGCCATTTTAAAAGGCTCATTTTCCAAGTATGAAAGGATATCTGTAGCTTTTCCTGAATAGAAAACATTACACCTACTGTTCTTCAGATATGCCACAGAGACTGGCTTATCTTCAAGAAAATATAGTCTACCGCTTCCATGATGCAAAAATCTGTGCAAGGCTGCAGTATGATGCAGTATTTCTCCCCACCCAGCTGGCAGATTCAGAGAGAGATCAGCTGACTCATAAAGGCTGCTGGAAAAACCTCTCATTTGTCTAATAAGAAATTTGCAGAGGGAAATGGAGGATTCTTGCAAATGAGATCTATTGCCATGGCCAAATACTCAGATAATATACATTTTAAATCTCTCTCTCTCCATGGTCCCTTATTGAATTGTACAAGCCAATGTAACTATTCTGCTGCTAACCATGTTCAACCGCAAATGGGGAGATAGACAGCTCATCTTTTAAGTGCCTTGTTTGTCTTTTTAGACTTTCTTTTTGCCTTGCCGAGAGGAGAGGCGGCATTAGAGGACACATCTCTACTATGGCCCGAGGCCAGTGTGAGAAATGGACCTGTGAGTCAGGTAAAGTTAACAGGGTTGGGATCAGGCCTTAAGAGAGTAGCTCGAAAGGCCCAAATCCTTTTTAAGTTAATGTGAGTTTTGCCAGGACTTGAAAGAGACAACTGATGAGCAGAAAGATTAATACTGCCATAGAATAATCCTGATATTAACTAGGCTCTGTGTCTGATGACCCCTGGAGGCCCTGGGATCTGCTACAGGCCAGTAGCACAGTAGATAATTTGTTGCTAACTGAACCTTTAAGTAGATCATGAGTTAAAAACACAAGTCATGCTGTTTGTCATTGCACTAATGAATCTGGGATGATGCCATTGTAAAATTTGTACATTACAGATTAATTAACAAATGCATTTAACATTGATATTTTAATTCCTGTGTATAACAATGAACTGGAAAAAAATTCAAAAGGAATGTGAACAAGGTAGTCTTAAGTCAAAAGGGCAAAATGCAATCTAAGCAACTGATTCTAAATTCACCTCAGTGCTGAAGATTTTAGAGAGAACAGCTGGTTAGCAGCAGCAGAGCTCTAGCTTTTTACCATTAAACGTGAATTAAAATCCCAGAGCAAGCTGCGGCCTAGTCTCCATCTGTCAACATCATGAAAACACTGCAATTAATGATTGGCACTTTCTACTGAAAAGAGGCCCAAGATTAAAAGAGCAGGAGGTGCTGCAGGTTATTATTGAAGTGCACTGTCCTGAATGGAAAGGACCTGTGAAAAACTTCCTGCTTGCAGTATGCCTGGGCACGCTCTTCTTTGATAACCTAAAGTCCTGATCCCGCATTGAGCAAATATCATTGTAACATCAGGTCCTCATCGTCATGAGCACTACAAACCTCACAAATATAAACAAAGATATGTTTTGCAGTTTTTAAAAACAAACAAATTATTCAAATCTTTTTTTCCCTTTAAAAAGAATTAAAATCATGTCAGCACTCCTAAGTGACCCTATAATAATAAGCCAGTGTATCCCTGCTATGAAGGGGAAATTTTGTTGTTGTTTTTCTGAAATTTTCATGTATTCCTAATTTCTATAAACAGATTAATCTTTCAGACCACAAAAGATTAAATGAGAAGATTTAACTGGGGATTTTCAGTTGAGAAAACTACATCTGTTGGGTCATGTTAAATTTCATAGGTTTTGTTAATGTTTTTAAATTTAATTAACTTTTCAAAATATGGAAAGTTGTAAAAGCACCTGCTATTTGTGTGCAAATATAGTTATTTATCCAGGCTTTTGGAATCACTGCTCTAATTCTCAAATCACATTACACCTGTGTAAATCAGGAATAAATCCAATCAAATCAGTGGAGTTACATTGGTGTAAGATATCTTTAGGCGAGAAGTGACCTCGTTATTCACTATTGAACTTCTGCAGAAGCCCCTACACTGGTGAACATATATTTTTTTCAGACTTTTTTTAAACGATGCTCAGATACTCAATACACCAGACAGCCTCTGAATTGAATACATCAGAATTTAGGCACTTTATAAAATGCAAACTGAGAGCCAAAGTCCTTTTGCTTGTCTTATACAAACAATCCCATTGCCTTCAATGGGACTACATGCTTGAGTAAAGTCATAACAATTGCAATTAAAAAAAGACATTTCATGAATTAGCTCACTTTCAAACACTGAAATGGAAAAAAACTTCAAAGTATTTTGTGACATTTTTTCATCATTTTGACCATCTCTAATTGTAACAGAAAGATAAGCACCTCTGTAGAATATGGCTCATGGCAGAAATATCCTTCACTACAGTGAACTGTAAGGCCAGATTAAAAATGTTTTAGATTTGGTACCAGGCAAGCCCCAAAAAAACACTGAGAAAGGACTTTCATGGTTCTGTGTGCTACTCCGTCATTGGTGCTTTCACTGAATCAAATCAATAGTGAGGTATCTTCTAAAACAGTTCTTGCATTCACTGAAAGGACAGTGTTTTGATGTCATAGTGACAGCAGAAACACATTATCTCCATTCACTTACACTCCTATGCAATTGCCATTGCTGAAATAATTCTGTGATAGGCAAATGTATCATTCAGCACACTGTTTTTACAGCCTGTCAACTGAAGCAAAGTTACAGGCTCCCCAATTTCAGGTAACTGTCCTGATATGTCTGTCCTTCTGCACAAATACATCTGAGCACATTCTTTAACATAATGCCTCCAAAGACAGTAACCAAGTTTGTTAATGCATCACATACAATTTCAAACCTTGTAGTTCTATAAACTACACCTACCTAATCCCATTGGATAAATATAATACGGATGTGGTGGAAACACCCCCCCCATTCCCCCCTCCCCCAAATTCAATAGGATCAAAAAGTTCTCCTTTCTGTGACATCGCTTCAAAGTCTTCTCCTGGTTTTTAGAACAAAAATTTCATTTTGTGGTGGAAGGGAGATGAGTAAGAACCATGATAATACAAACAGGCCAAACCCTTCCAAAAGGCCACAGGAAACAGACCGTGTTGTAGCGAATAAACAGCTGAGTTCACTGATATTCTGATGGGACTGGCGAATCCTCCAGAGGAATAGCAGTGCATTCTCTCATATCAGTATCCCCGTCTCTGGGTGGGAGAGTGGTATCATTAGGCTCACATGGGCAGCAGCTGACTCCTCCTATCCGGCTGCTTGGTAGATACTGCAGGGAAGCACGGAAATCTAACGATAGCACTATTAGACGGTACAGTTGTAACATCACAACTAAGATATTCTTCGCTGTGAAAAACACCAGCATCTGATTAATTACTTTAAAATAGCTCATCAGTATCAAACGTAAAACAAGGAAAGGGCCATCTTGTATGAAAAGGCTGATTCCAATGTTCCACAGATCTGCGCTGTGTCTGCACAGCAGTAAAGTGGGGACTCTCGTAGATGACACAGATAGTTTACAGCCAATATGTTGCACTGTAAATAAAAGACATTCTGTGTTAATGTAGCACTCTGAAACCTAGACATAAGAGGCTGAAAGGGCAGCTCTGAGGTAGAGTGGATTATTAGTGCATTAAACTATCAACCCTGCAGGTCAAGGTTCAAAATTAAGTATGTCCAGGACTTGATTCAGCAAAGCATGCACTTCACTCTTAAGAATGTGCTTACAGTTAAGTATATGCTTACGTGCTTTGCTGAATAGAGCCTGAAAACAGTTTGGTCTCATTCTGTCCTTGTTGGACACTTGTCCACATCACACACCCACCATACAAATTTGGTATGACCAGTAGCCTCCTTTCAGTGATGGTACATGGCTCACACAGCAGGCCTTGCAGGTTAGGGTTGGGATATACTGATGGGAGGTATGTACAGTGCTTACAAACAGTATGCATGACTCTAGTCATTGCTATCTATTTCCGGTTTTATGGGTACTAAATCACGTGGAAATATAACTTGTATGCATGAGTCTCCCTTAACCTGTTGAAAATGTCCCACTAGCTAACTTAAAATGCTTGCAGTGATATTGCACCTGCAAGGTAATATCTAGGGTTCATTCATGATAAATATGGTTGTCTAACATAAAAAATTTACAACAGAAATGAGGTTATTTTGTTTAGACTGCATAATTTTTAGATTTAATTGGTAAAAAGAAGATGTAGATACTTGGATATAATCACAGGTTTGTTTGTTTTTTTATCACAAATCATGACACATTCAGTAGAAGAACTGTATTGTTTGTCTCTTTGGATGTAAATAATTCGGTCAAGAATGGAAAGCAAACTTCTTAGAACAGCAGAGCATTTCATTTGAATTCATTAGAGAAACAAAAGTTTCTGCATGCAGTTGCTGAATTTTCTATGCACTTGTGCATCATCATCTTGAAATACCCTGCCTTGATGCAGCTGAATGTCATGTGCAGCACTGACATAGCCCTTTGTTACAAAGCACAGTGGTGCATCAGTAAAAAATAAAATTTTTGTGTCTCACGCAAACAGCTGCACAGAGGTGTGATCGTTACAAACTTACCTTCTTAAATAGCATTGTCACATATGATAAATATTTTAAAGATCATACATATACTCTTTCCTTTAATTTTCAACTGTGAAATGTAGGGAAAAAAACAGAATAGCAATGACAAGGAAAAATGTGGCATACACATTGCTTCATTTAAATTAATGCTATGATCCTTTAAGGGTATTTGAATGTTTTCTTGAACTACAGTGGTATGTATTTTTGAAAGAATACATTGTTAGCAGTCCATATATCTGCAAATCTTAATGTGACATCTTAAAAGCTCCTGCATCAATTTGTAGCATCGAGCTGTTAAAATGACAAATTAAAACATGGAAATATTTCCTCAACCTTAATATTTAAAAAAGCCTAATATCTTTTGTAAGAAAATGACTCAAGAAAAAGTCCCATAAGAAAAAACTGATTGAGCCATTTTATCAATTTTATATAAAAACCTGTTGAAAATAATTCCTGCTTGAGCTGATTGTATACATGAGATGCAGCTGAATTGTACACTCCCAGAAAAGAGGGATCAGAATAATAGACTGTGATATAGGGAGATGTTCATTATGCCTCCCTGCACCAGAAAAGCCCTCTCTGCAAGAGGATAAAATCACCCTGAGGTAGGACTTGTGATGTTTCTACTACCTGCTTTCCTTGGGGTTCAAGCCAAGGATGAGCAGTTTAATACTTTTATGGTCTCCAGAGAAGCTCTATGGACCAAAGCTACTGAGTGGGGGAGCATCTGGCCACACCCTTTTCTCAGCCAGCCATATCCACTTTATGGGCTAGGCTGGCCTCATGTTAAGGAGAGACATCCCGACTCAGGGGCTCTTTGCTATCGTTTACCCCAGTGGGAACCAGCCTAGTTCCAGGAGTGGCTCTAGCCCCAGGGTTTATAGTTAAGGTTCTGTCAATTTTTCCATTATAATGACACAATCACAGCAGGTGCTCCTATTTGACACATGTCAGCAGTAATTCCAGTTTGCCTGGCAACAAACAGTGTATATTAAAGAGACCACAGTTCAGCTTGAAATAAATCTTCCTTCAAAAGAAAGCATGCTTATTTTTCTATGCTGATGCTGAGCTTCCTTCGAATAACGCATCATTGTCTCTGTGATGTGAATTGCTGTCCAAAAGCCCTCAGCATAGTCTTTGGCGGTGGTATTTATTTTCATTCACAGAGTGCTGTAAGTGTGCACAGCCCTGAGACATGCTCATCTCTGAAAAAGGTGTTTTGCTGATACTAACCTGCAAGATCAAGTGGAAACTGCAACATACTCCAAGTCCATACACAAAGAATTGCATAAACAAGAGCATGGTTATGCCTAAAAACAAACAAAAAGTGAGTAACTAATGAAATGAACCCCAAACTATTTAGAACACTGTCACTTTTAAAAGGATGTGGAGCCCAACAGTACACCTAGTGGGCTCATGTGTCATTCCAGCAGAATTCTGCAGAAATTTGGGGCAGCTCCTGGTGGGAATCCCTACAGTTGGTCTGCATTTTCCACCTGCTTGAGCTGTGTGATTTAGACCAAACCTCAGAGTTAATACTCAAGAGTGATCAGAGTATGGAAATAAATTCTGAGGTTCAACGAGGAGAAGACGCCCTACCCTACCCTGATTTCACACCTTTGTTGAGCTTGAACCATCTTTGTTATGTAGGGAGAGCCTTCCCTGCTGTTAAATAAGTTCTGTTACAGGTACAGCTGAGTTGAATAGTGAAAAAATAATAATGTATGGATATTTTCAGGGATAAAAGTGCCAAGTTGTTTCCCATTATTTGTGAGGTCACATTCTTTATGATAATTCGATAACTGAGTATTTCTGAAGACGTTTCTAAATCACTCTAATGATTATTAATCTGAAAATTCACATTGGAAGCAGATTACTCTCTCCTCTCTTATTTTAAAACCTTGTCATCACCCACTCAGGGAGCAGAAACCATATCAGGTAACCGAACATGCAACTTGGATAATGAATAGCCACAGCAAACTGTTTGCAAACAACACACAGTCTGAAAAGCATCTGATCTACAAGACAACCAAGATTAGCTTGTGAACAAATCACTAACCAAAGGAGAGGCTCTCTTTGTATTAAATAGTTGGAGTAGCTCTAATTGTATATATTGTAAACACTGTGTGTTAGTTACTCCATTTTCCTGGTTCTTTGAGTCCTTTCCTTTTGATGAATGTGACATGTTTCATTATGAATAACCTCCTATGAAGCGGATGGGAGCTACTTGTGACCTCCATGGAGGCGCAGAAGAGGATAAAAAGAAGACCTAGACAGTAGCCATCTCTTGATATCTCTGAATAATACAGTTGCAGCAACCCCAAATTCACACAGATTACAAAACTTGAAATGGAACAAGAAAGTCTTCAATATAACCTTGGATACAAATGACGTACTTCAGGAAATATTACTTACCTTACATTTTCTACTTCCAAGGTCTCGCTAGTGAATTCAAGTATGTCTGCTGCAGTTCCCACAAACATAAGTAGCAGCTGTGACAATTGATCACGAGTGATTTCACCACCAATGGGAAGAAGCCATCTCCCTATTATTAGTAGCAGCAGAAAAGTCTGGTGGAGTCCTAGTGTCCATACAGTCTCACACACTGTGGAGAGCTGGGAGACAAAAACTCTAGCCTATTGCAAAGACCAAAACAACAAGAAAAATACTGTAACTATAGGAAAATGAGATGGTCTAGCTATAAAAACTTATCTCCACTGAATGCACCTTCAATTCAACTGATCATGCTAGTTCTTTCTTCAGGCAGAATTAAAGCAAACCATTTCATGCTGCTGGTGTGACTCACTAAATGGACTGCCAGACCAAGTTGATTTATCTCTTGATTTATCTCTTTTTCTCCCCTTCTCTCATTGTTCACTTAACTGTTATACTTTGCTCCACTGTAACTCCAAAATTGTTGAACTGAATTTTGTCATTCTTGGGGGAGGAAAGAAATCCCTTCAGACTCAGACCAATCCTAGAAACAACATTTAGAGCACAAGCACCATCTACACCAATGGCTTTTTATAAATGATGATTTCCATCACACCGCTTTGCAAAACTGTCCTGTGCAAGGGAGGTTCACCACATAGACCCAAATAGTGATGTCTTATCTCTGTGCCCCTATTTATTATAAAGTCTATGCACTGAGTAGAGAAAGGTATCCCACCGACTCAATTATGTGATGATCTGCTCCCTCATTTTTGGGAGTGCTCTCTGTTAACTGATTGAAGTCTTCTCTGTTGCTGATATTTTCCCATGTTTGTTCAGCTTCATTACTGCAAAACTACGATAAACAAAAACATCATACACTCAGAAAACCTCATGGAGCTGGAGAAGAATTCTTGAATTTTCACCCAACAACTTCATCCTAGAGACATCTCCTTTCTTCCCTTCCAACATTTAATCCCCCAATTTCCCATTCCTGTTGCCTTAGCCATACTTGCATTATGCTCTGGCAGCAAACTGTAATATGCCACTTGCTCACCCCCTTTGTAGAACTTGAGCCTCATTTGCATGTTGATCCCAGTCTCAACAAGCCCACAATGGATGTCACTCCTGAAGCCCAACCCCCTGTGATGGTGTGCTGTGAATTCCAAGCCAACTAGCTCTGAGAGAGCCTGTGGTTCTACCTATTCATGTATTAAAATACTATGTAATGCCAACATTGTACTGCACTTAGGCCTGGTCTACACTACGACTTTAATTCGGATTTAGCTGCGTTAATCCGAATTAATCCTTAACCCGTCCACACAACGGAGCCAGTTACTTTGAATTAAAGGGCGCTTAAAATCGATTTCTGTACTCCACCCCGACGAGCGGAGTAGCACCAAAATCGATTTTGTAAATTCGAATTAGGGGTAGTGTGGCCGCACACCACCGAATTAATGTGGTTAAAAACCGAATTAATGTGCTTAGTGTGGCCGCGCACAATCGAATTTATACAATCTGTTTCCCAAATTCGAATTATCTAAATTCGAATTAATCTCGTAGTGTAGATGTACCCTTAGTTTTACTTCTGAAGTTTGACTCTGACTTGTTGGATTAGTAAATGCAGTATGAGTGTAGGCTCCAGACACTGCAGCAGAGTTCTAGTAGTACAGTAAACATTTTTCGTTCAGAATCTATTCAACTGCCTTTTTAGTGACCTATTTTAATAAGCACATATTAGAAACAAGAGAAAAATGACAGGTATCCATTTACCGCCACAACCACTGGTAGCACCCCTCCTCCCCCCCCCCCCCCCCCCCCGGCCTACCATAAGCCTGACCATTTTCTCTTTCTGCATCAGAAAATTCCAATGCAATATCATTTAGAAAAGGAAGGGGTTTCAGTACAACTGTCATTTTCCCTTTAGGGCTAAGAGTTCTGTGGCTTTCTCTGTGATTATCAATAGTGCCATCCTATTAGTTCATTTATTTCATAATTCACATAAGTTTGCAGGGACTGGCTAGGGAGCCCCTAAATTACTACCCAGTTTTGTAAAGCAGAATATTGTAGTTTTTCTATATTGTGTGTGTTGTTGAATTTTCTAGTAACTGCCAGTATATTTTAGCAGAATCAAATATGGCTGATATAGGATTTGTATGATCTTAGTGGGTTTGTGTGCCTAAGGCTATTGGTCCAGTTCTGCTCATTTGCACCACTTTACATCTGGAGTAATGTAATTGATGTCAGTGGTGTTACTCCAGATTGATATCAGTGTAAGCAGAATTTGGCCCCATTCTCTGTAATTTCATTGTGCAGGAGAGCATTCAAATACTGCAAAAATGACACCTTACAACCTAGTTCGATACAACATATAGCCACCTTCCATGCATGGGTACAAAACCCAGCGTTATCTTAGAGAGATGATTTCTGGTGTCTGCAGTGGGTAGAAAAAAGACTTTTTACTGAATTAGGAATTTTTTATTTACCCCAGAATCATTGGGTATGTAGAAAAATATCTGTCTATTAATGGTGAAATTCTCCCATTGTTCAGGGGGCTAACACAGCATTCCGCATTTTGAAGACTTAAGTGGTGCATGGGTCTAGTGCTGGGGTGAATTTCACTCTGGAACGGGACTCTACACCAATGGTTGATGTGGTAGGAAAACTTTTGTAGAGTTTTGATTTCACTTCATAAATGCAGTATGCTGCAGCTCTCTCTAATATGCCACCAATGGTTCCACAAATATCCCGTCAGACTCCCTCTGATTAAAAGGTAAATCAGGGTAAAGGCTGACAGCTGCATTCTAATCTGAAGACAGGCGTGGCCTGTGCTTTTTAGGGGGGAGGGGACTATTTTCAAGGCAACTTTCTCTTATCCAGAGGACCTGTCTGTAATTATTCTGGTTGTTTCATTTCTCCTTCCATAAGATCCCTCAGAGGAAGAAAAGACAGACCATTTTTTCTGGCAAGAGGCTATTTATTTCTATCTTTCAAGGAAACTCCTGGTGTGATTGGTGAAATGTCAGGACTAATTAAGAAAGAAAGGCATGTGCTGCTGTGTATCCTCTTAGAGCAGAAAAGCACCTATTTCCACTCTTTGAGTACATACAGCTCTGAGAGAATGTAATGAAGACAAAAAACCATGAAGTTACTGAACTTCAGTAAACAAATCCTCATTGCATGGAGCTGCAGTGACTAAAGAAACTACTATGGTGCAGGGAGCAGATATTCAGTGACCCTTATTATTGTCCCTGGAGCAGATTGGATATGATTTTAAAAATCTGTCTTCCTAACAATCCCTAAGCATCTCATTTCATTCTACTCAAAAACAAAGCTAATTAGAAAATCAAACTCCTCAGTTATTGAAGACTTTCATCCCGTCCTATTTCTGCCAGACAGGCCTGGATGATTGTTTTCTAGTATGCTCATCGCATCAGTGTAGGAGTTAAGAGTGGGATTCACAAAGGTATGTACAGTAGGCACCTAACTCCCATTGATTTTAATGGAAGTTAGGTGCCTAAGTAAGAATCCCACCCTAACTTTTTCTGCACCAAACCGACTGTTTTCCAGGGAGTGCTAGGGAGCTATATGCTAGTATAAAGGCAACATCTTCCAACAAATACCTGTATTTGAGATTCCACTTTTCCCCTTTACTTAGAATGGAGCATAAGTGAAGCACGTCAGGTACCACTGTGCAGTAATTGTGAACAAATGCTGTAAACAGAGCCCCTTCCCCAATAACCTGGAAATTTAGAAAAAAGCTCTTAGGTTAGCTGGTTGGGTTATTTTTGTGGGGGTTGGGGTGCGGGAGTTTTTTTTTTCACAGGGAGAGATGGAAAAGAACCATGGAGGTTTTGTATCTTATGAGAAGGAAGGTAGACAGAGGTATTACTGTGGACATGAAAACAATGAGACATGAACACAATGTGGTTAAATGAGGAGGCTGCAATTTTATTTAAAGCTATTGTCTAATTGGGTTAATGACCCCAAAATACCCGGGAGGGTTGTTTCAGTACACATCTCAATAAGCACCACTGGCCTGAGTGGGACTATAAACCTGAGGGTGAGTGTGAAGGCCATGACCTCTCTACACCCTCAAGCTTACCAAGGAACGCTGACTAGAATCCAGAGTCACAACACACTTCCTTCTTCCCACTCGGGGTAGGAGCCATAAACTATGCAAGACATAGAGGCAAACCCCACTATGCATGACTGTGCTCAGGGCCAATTCCCAGGCAACCCACTGGGTGACAGGGAGCTCAAATTAGACTATTTGTAATTTATCTATGGCACTAGAACTGCCAAAGTTGCACCAAGTGTAATGTAACCCCCCAGCCTAGACCTCTTGGATGCCAGGTGGAGGGTGAAAAACCCACCCAGCACTTTGCCAATTTTGCCATGTGGGAAAAATCCTTGCCAGACTCCAAAACTGATAATCATCCCCCAGCATCACCAGAGATCCACCACGTAGATTAAGGGCAGGGCTCAAACAGGGAGCCCACAATGGCTGCCCCATCTGGACAGAAAGCTGTATCAATCCCTTCACCCTGCATCGTCACCAAATGGGAGCCAATCACAAAGCCATAGCACCACCCTGAATTGTAGTGGAATACTGAACTATAATACACTGTTCGGCCGCTTGGTGGCACAGTGTGTAACATATCTTCTTTAAGCTAACCTCGGCCATACCTGGCAGAACATTAAAGGACCTTATACTGAATGCATCTGGTGTGTAGCTCTGAGAAGGAAGCTCAGTCCATCTCTGGTACAGGAGCCTGGGCTGCTAGTAGGAGCCCAGCAACCTGCTATGTACATGACACGCAGGTGGGACAGGCCCAGAACCCAGGCTCAGACGCAGAAGGAGTAAGGAAGTGATAGGAGGATAAGAAGCAGCAGCAGCCCCAACACAGTGAAGGAAAGTGGGGAGGAAAAGGAGAGGGAACATGTGCCTGCTCCTGGCACCATCAAAGCTGCAGCCTTGTGAGCAAGGTGAGGACTGTCATATTGGCGTAGGGGTGAGGAAACAGAGAACATACATGCAAAAGCAACTTACTCTGTCAGTATCTGTCTGAGTTCCTCTTTCTGTTTCTAAAGCTATTTGTGTTTTAATGTGAGTTTTTCTCCCTCAGTGCTAGGCTTCTCCTTTTGAAAAATTCTGCCCTGACTTGCGCTCCTTAGGGTGGGGACTATATCTTATTCTGGACCAGATGTGAGCAAATAGTGGATAACTATATTTGTTAACATGTTCATTTAGTCTGAGTCCTGATTTGATCCAATTACATTCATGTCTTGTTCTGGTTCAGTTCTCTGTGAATATTTATGAAACTGGTGTTTGTTCACATGAAAGTTTGGGGAAGAGCTGTTCATTTTACAAAGTACATATGGGCGTAAATGGGAGCATTGGCGCCAGAGCTATTCGGCCAGCCCATCTATCCTCTATATACATGCAATTATTTAGTGGGAATATGACAAGAGAAAATTGAATGTAAAGCCTGGCAGTCAATGAATAAATCTGGCTTACATCTTTCTTTCTCTGTCAGGAAGGAATTCAACTATTTTTAAATATTGGGTCTATATATGTAGCTACACGTAATTCTCTTTATTGTGCAAAAAAGGATAGGAAGACATTTTAAAAATCCTCAAACTTCCTGGGCTACTTTATTTCCTACTTTTTTTTCTTCCTAAAATGAGATTCAACATCCCTGTGATTTCTTCACATGATGTTCCTACAGTCGAACCTCAGAGTTACGAACACCTCGGGAATGGAGGTTGTTCGTAACTCTGAACAAAACATTATGGTAGTTCTTTCAAAAGTTTACAAGTGAACATTGAATTAATACAGCTTTGAAACTTTACTATGCAGAAGAAAAATGCTGCTTTCCCTTTAGTATTTTAGTAGTTTACATTTAACACAGTAGTGTACTATATTTGCTGATGCTTCTTTTTTTAACAAAAACCCCAAATTACTTTTTTCTTTTTTTAGATTTTTCCCCCTTCTTAAAGATAAATCTAGCTAAACTTCTATTGAAATATCACTTCAAAATGAAAAGTGAAAATGTTTCATACCATACAGGCTAAAACAAAATGTTTTGACACTCTCTTCATTTTTTTCAGCTGAAACTATTTTCCATATTCTACCCAAATGTGCAAATAGTTTGTCAACCCAAGGCTGTGTTTTTCAATAAACAAACTATTCATCCACAAAACTTTGCCCAGATGTAGTACAAAGCACCAGTTCTGTCCGTGGGATGGATTTTGGTTTCTTCTTAAACTGTTTAGGGTTGTTTAAAATAAATATTTGGTTGGCACAACTTGTAATTTCTTTTGTACTCAACGGAAATTTACCTTTAACTGGGCTGTTGCTCGAGTACATGTGAGCTCTCTGTGAGCCTGATTCAAAGCATTTAAGCATGTGCATAAAGTTAAGCATATACTTAAGTCATTTTCTATTCAGCACCGCACTTAAACACATTCTAATGTGGCTTGCTCAATTGGGACCTTAAGCTTTAGGAAGAAAACAGGAATGTCTCAAATCTGTGTTTTTACAGATTATAATATTTGTCATTTTTCTACCTTGCTATTTAATTCACTGATTTTACTGACAGTAATTTTTTTTTACTTAACGCAGTTCAATCTGATTTTATACCATAACCCTCTATTTAAAAAGTGCATCCCAACATGCTTTAAATCAGAGGTTCTCAAACTGCGATCCGCGAGCTCCATTCAGGTGGTCTGCGGATAGTTCCCTCTAAGGTGCGCGCCTGGGGGGCTGCACACAAGAGAATGAAGGGCCACCCACCTAATTAGTGGACCCTGGAGAAGATGCACATGTGCAGTGAGGTGGTGGCCTTGGGGGGACTAGAGGACTAGAGGGTAGGTGGGAGGGGGTAGTGGGGTGAGAAGAGGGAGTGGGGGGAATTTGGGATGTGCAGGGCTGCGGCGGCCAGAGAAAGAGGCGACTTTCCCCAGTTCCAGGGCTGCAGCTGCCGGTGAGAGACCCCCCTCCTTCCCAGCCCCAGCTCTGTGGCTGCCACGGCGGGGGAGAGAGGGCACATCCATCCCATTAGAAAGGTTAAGACTACTGATATTAAATATGAGTTGTGGGCTTTTATTTATAGAACAAAAGTTAATTATTATTAATTTTTTTTTATATAGCACTTTTGTCCAAAGCTCTTTACAATAATTAGCTAACGGTACAAACAACATTTGGAAAGATCATTAAGTGGTCTGCCGAGATCATCAGCAATTTTCAAGTGGTCTGTGAAAAAAAATGATTGAGAACCACTGCTTTAAATAATACAAGGCACTGTCAATATTTCACATTTCTGATATATATGTTATTACTTGTGCCCATTCCTGTGATATTTATGGAAACAAAACTTCCATGCTCTTCAGTGGTAGGGGAGTACATATGAAATTATGCCCTAAATAATTACTATTTTGGGGGGGAAGGGCTAATGTTTACTTTTAGGGATTCAATCTGAGAGCAAAATCTTTAATAGTATTTATTGCCTCAGTTACCACAAAACCTTTTTATTGTGTATTCAATAAATGTGCTGTAGTTGTTGCACAATTGCCTGGTCTTGATCCTGTTATTAAGAAAAGGCACAAGATATTTTATTATAAAGAGTAGCACTTGTGACTGGGTGCTACATTTTGGTCTAATTATTAACGGGACTGATGTCCTTCCCTGAGGTCTTGGTTTGAATCCATTAGGTCATATGTACTTTCAGAATCTTCTATCCCTCTCCAGGAATAAGCTAAACTATTTACTTGATACAGTACCACTTTAATTCAGAGGAGCAGTATATCAATAAAATACAAAGTATGCCATGTTGTAACATCATTCTGGGAAATAATCTACTGCCTTTGACTATAAAATTAGCCTGTTTCTTAGCCCAGAGTTAACGATTACAAATGTTCTCAATATCCAGTTTACCTGTTCACAAATGTTTAGGAAGATGTGCCAAACATGAAGACAATAAATTCTTGCTCCTGTGTTTAGAAAGAGCCTCAGGCAATCTCACTGCAAATGCAATTTTGAATATTTGATAACGCTTCTCTGTGATCTAACAATGTTTCAAAGGAGAAAATGAGGCTCTGTGTTTGATTAATCAAATGTATGCATTTTCTTTCTATTGCTTTCTCTTAACAATCCTCTCAGGCTCTTCTGAGGAAGTTCTAATGCAACTCTTGGGACTAAATCCTGATCCATGCTAAACCCCTTTGTGCCACTCTGGCAGTGCTAAGAGGACTTAAAGATGTCCTAATTGGGGAGATGACAATCATCCAGCACTGCGGAATCATTAGCTGATTAAGAGCTGGCGTATTTAGCCCTGTTCTATGCTCTGTTCGTCCCCCACCACCTGCATATGGGGTGCACCAAGGACAGGACAGAACCTTAATGCTGCTCTGAATTATATTGACTAGGGCTGGAGCTGGCATAGAATTGGCTTGGTGATTGGAAAGCTGCAGCTGACTCATTTGCAGCTTCCCATACCCACTCACAACTACCCTTAGCTTTTCCTTGGTGCAGCTGAGGATTCCACTCTTGAAATGTAAAGTTGTCATAACCCTCATGAATAACAAGAGGACTTAGCCTTAACAGAACACCTTTAATCCAGGGATCTCAAAATGTTTCCCAAAAAGGAGTAAGTATACTTTTTTTTAAAGAGAAAATAAGGCATAGATAAAAGTGGCTTTCCAAAAGTCACAGAGGGAATCAACAGCAGAGCTAGGACTAGAATCCAGCTTTCCTGCGGGCAGGCCCTGTCCCTGTCTGCTTCATCACATGTATAGTAGCTCTGGAGACTGGCTCCATTATTTAATCAGAGAGCATAGAAGTCAGTTCATCTCTGGTCAGAGGGCCAGCAGGAGGCCTGTGCATCACTTAACTCTACTTAAACCCTCAAAATAGGGATAAAATGGGACATAGGGGGTGAATTTCATCCATCAGGAGTACAGGGTTGGCAGTGACTGTGTCTGTGTAATCTTCCTAACAATAGTGGGCAAATATGCTTCGACCTTGACTTAGGTGGGACCATGGTACCTGTCTGCTAAGAACTGGACCGGAACCAGTATTGTATTTTACCTAAGCCACCAAGCAGCTATCTGATGGTAATGCCATTGCCAGCCTAAGTTGGGTTCAGACCAGTAACCTAGAAGTGCAAGGCTGTATATCATTAATCTTGAGACGTCCAGTTCCACCCACATCAGCAGAATACCAAAGAGTTTGGTCTCAAATTTAATGAAGTGCTGCCAATCCAACATTATCAAAAGATGAAAAGATGTTACTATAGTTGGAGCTGTAGTGGTAGTGCCACCAGGGCCGGCTCCAGCTTTTTTGCCACCCCAAGTGGTGAAGCGGGGGGAAAAAAACATAAAGCCAATCGGTGGCAATTCGGCGGCAGCTCAATCGTGCCGCTTTATTCTTCGGTGGCAATTCGGCGGCGGGTCCTCCGTTCCCTCTCCTCCTCTTCGGCGGCACTTCGGCGGCAGCTCAAAGAGGAAGAGAGGGACTGAGGGACCTGCTGTCGAATTGCCGACGAAGACCCAGACGTGCCACCCCTTTCCATTGGCCGCCCCAAGCACCTGCTTCCTTCACTGGTGCCTGGAGCCGGCCCTGAGTGTCACCAGAGAATGGAATGAAGAATAGGAATAAGACCTGGCAGACTATGAATAATGGAATCAGTTTCCAGATATTTCCTTCAAATACCACAAGAAATACCTGAGTTTCACGATGAGTTTCTAGTAGCCATAATGATGGTACTGTGCTAATCAGATATAAAAATATTGCTGGAGAAAACCTGTGAAGAAAAAGAAAAGATGGCTTAGTTTACAACACTGTATGAGCACCACATATATCCTACCATTTTCTGAGTGGAACATTCAGAATGTTACTTTTCAGTGTGAACTGTATTTAATAAGTGTTTTGTGAGTTCTGCCATATGGAATATAAAGGAGAGGGGTAACTGCAACTAACACTTTAACAGCTGCCATTCTCACTGAATTCCTAATGCAATCAATACATGTATGTCTTAACACGGGTTTACTAGACAATTTATCAAAGATTAGGTTTGTTTAAAAACCTTTTTCAAAAACAAAACACAGGTTTCTCTTTTAATTCATGTATTTTGCCCACTCGATTCTGTGTGGAAGTGGGTATATAAAAATCTCTTGCTGAAGGCCCTCTTTCTGATCTAACATTGGTGTAAATCAGGAGTCACTCCACTGAGTTACACAGGTGTAAAAGGAGTTTGAGATCAGAGTCCATGTGTAAGTACAAGGGTAGAAATATCCTGAACCAAAACAAATGTTTCCTCCCCAAAGAATCCTTCAAAATGGACTAAAACTGTTTATAAAGATACTGGCCAGATATGCATGTCACTTACACTGGAAGTTCTGTAACCTTGTTTGTTGTGGACCTCTCTGCTTTCTCTTTCACTTTGTGTCACCTCTGCTTGCTTTGATGATCTTCATAGTGTCACTTTCTGACACCTGTGGCATTCAACTTCTTGAGCTGGCCATGTTTTCCAAGAACGCTCAGGAATTTTATCATACCGTCTATGCACATTTCCCTGCTCCGGCTGCAGAGGACGGGGGAACATGGCGCCCGGGCGGTCCACTCCTCCTCGGCTTGTCCCCGCCTCTGCCTCCTCTTCCTCCTCCTCTCTGTGCCGCCTCCTGCCAGGGGAGGGGAGAGGGGAGCGGAGCGGCAGCCCGGGCTGAGCCCAGCTCATGCCAGGGCCAAGGCGAAGCCCAAGGATGAGCAGGGCTGGGATCCAGCAGCAGCCCCAACCCCTGGCCCTGGGAGCGGCGGTGACCGGAGATGACTCCACCTCAGGCCAGATCTGCAGCAAGGTAAGAGTCGGGCCAGGCAGGAGGGTCCCCAGGACCCCTGGGGAGCTTCTGCCTGCTGGAGCCCAGAGGCTGCTGCCTCCCTCCCCAGCCCCTCACAGCACTCCAGTGCCTGGAGTCTCCTTCTGCCTCCCCTCCTGCAGGGGGCGAGTGACCTGGCAGAGAGGAGCAGCATCTGCCCAGCAAGCCCAGCACCTCTTCCTTGGTTCCTCCAGCCCCAGAGCTCTCTCCATTGCATGCCCCTCGGGCTCCCAGCAGGGTGGCCTCAGGGTGCCGGTGCCTGGAGTCTCCTTCTGCCTCCCCCCCTGCAGGGGGTGAGCGACCTGGCAGAGAGGGGCAGCATCTGTCCAGCAAGCCCAGCACTTCTTCCTTGGCTCCTCCAGCCCCAGAGCTCTCCCCATTGCATGCCCCTCGGGCTCCCAGCTGGGCGGCCTCAGCACTGGGAAAACGCCAGCAGGGCTGGGTCCAGTGTGTATCCGAGCTCGTGGGGAGCTCTCTCGCCCCAATGACTAGCGCCTTATCTACGACAAGTACAGTAGTGCAATAGGAGTGTGACGTGAAAAATATCATGTCATGTTGTGACACGGTCACTCAAATCACGATTACATGTGTGTACTGTGCTGCCCTATCGGCGCCATTCGCGCTAATTTCCGTTTTGCATCGGTGCCAGTGGTTATAGGGCTAAAATGCCGGGACAAAAACGAAAACGACTTTCTGGTGCTGCTTACCAGCAACAAAGAGATAAACGGCAAAAAGAATTAGAAAAACTATCTCGTACTTCAAACAAGTATTTTAAAAAAGTCGACAATCAAGGAGAAAGCTCTAAGCAATGCATTGAAGGTGATTATTCATCAACTGATGAAGACCGATCGAACCAAAGATTACCTTTATCAACTGATAAAGATGAACAACAATCTGACCAAAGATTATCTTCACTAACTGATAAAGACGAACAATCACAATCCACCCAAAGATTTACTACTTCAGCTGAAGAGTCCAGAAATGAAGAACTGTTATCCAAATCTAAAACTGAAGAACATTTATTGGAAGGTGGAGAGACTGACATAGGATCAGATCCAAGTACATGGCCGACAATAATTACTGATACAATGCCAATTATTATTGTGAAAAAAGGTCCTTCAAAACTAGATCCTACATTTGAATATCCATTTAATGAGTCAAATCATCGATTTATGCCATCCAGTATGAAGAAAAAAATGAAAAATGGGGAACAAATTAATAGATCGTGGTTAGTGTATTCACAGACCAAAGATGTCGTTTTTTGTTTTTGCTGCAAACTGTTCTGTAACTCGGACATTTTTCTGGCAACTGCGGGTTTTAATGACTGGCGAAATTTGCATCAGCATTTGAAAGAACATGAAACATCAAAAAATCATTTACGCTCATTGACAAATTGGATTGAGCTGTCAAACAGATTACGTACCAGTACAACAATCGATGCGGTACAGCAACGTCAACTAAATTCAGAAATTCTACGTTGGCAAGCAGTGTTGGAACGTTTACTGGCAATCATTAATTTCCTAGCCGAACAGTGCCTCGCATTCCGTGGATCCTCGGATATTTTATATGAGAATAACAATGGAAATTTCTTAAAATTGGTTGAGTTATTGGCAAAAATTGATAATGTTATGGCTGAGCATGTACGAAGAGTGAAAGATGGAGAGATTCACACCCATTATTTGGGTAAAAATACACAAAATGAGATAATTTCTAATGGAGTGCGTAATGAAATTTTATCGAATTTGAAACATGCCAAATATTACTCAATTATAGTTGATTGTACTCAAGATCCGAGCAAATGTCAATAGTTTTACGATTTCTGAAAATTGATGAAAATGCAGAAGTGAAAATTTGTGAACACTTTCTAGAATTTATACCAGTGAATGAAACTACTGGGAAAGCCCTCACAGATGTAATTCTACAGAGATTGGAACACTATGGAATACCTTTAGAAAATATGCGCGGCCAAGGGTACGATAACGGCTCAAACATGCGAGGACGACATGCAGGTGTACAGCAAAGAATATTGAATTTAAACAATCGAGCTTTTTTCATTCCTTGCCATGTGCTTTCGCTCAATCTGGTTGTCAATGATGCCGCCAAATCATCAAAAGATGCCGTTTCATATTTTACCACAGTGCAAGCAATTTACAACTTTTTTAGTGCTTCCACACACCGTTGGGCAGTCTTGAAGAAGCATCTTGAACAAAAACTCACACTTAAACCTCTGAGTCAAACTAGATGGGAAAGCAGGATAGAAGCTATTAGACCATTCCGATATTCATCAGGAGAGATTTACGATGCACTATTCGAAATAAGCCAGGACTTGTCGTATGATCCTTCACTTCGACATGAAGCTGAAACATTGGCTCAGAAAATGATGCAGTTTCAATTTTCATGTTGCACGGTTATTTGGCACAATATTCTAAATCAAATTAATTTGACCAGCAAAGTTATGCAGAACATAACCATAGACATATCCGAGGCAAAGATAATTTTGAATAAAACGCTGGAATATTTAAAAAAATACCATTCAGATGAAGGATTTGAAGAAACTGTCAAAGAAGCAACAACAATAGCAGAGGATCTTGATTTTGAACCAATGTTTGCACCTCAAAAATTCATTCGTCCTTGGAAAAAAACAAGACAGTTTTGTTATGAGGCTCATGGTGATCCTATTCTCGATCCAAACGAAAGGTTTAAAGTTGAATGTTTCTATTGTATTTTGGATGTAGCTATAACTTCCATTGAAGAAAGATTTTGTCAGTTGCATGGTCATTGTGAAACTTTCGAATTTTTATACGATATTGGAAATATTAAAAATCAGTTTTCCAAAGAAGACCTCATGAAACAGTGCCAAGACCTACATTTAGCGCTCAGTACTGATAACGCTGCTGACATTGATGCAGTAGAATTGTATGATGAATTAATAGCTTTATCTGAGCTAATAAGTCCTAAAACTTCTCCTCTAAAAGTATTAGAATTTATAGCAAGAAATGATTTTTTCACTCCAAACACTGCTATAACATTACGCATTCTTTTAACATTACCAGTATCGGTGGCTTCTGGTGAGCACAGTTTCTCAAAACTGAAATTACTAAAAATTTTTTTGAGGTCCACCATGTCTCAAAATCATGTGTCAGGACTGGCATTAATTTCAATTGAAAGTACTACCGGTATTGCAAAAAATTTAGATTTCACTGACTTATTAAAAGACTACGCAAGTATAAAAACCAGAAAAATTCAGTTCATATAAATTCTTTTAATTTATGAGAAACTGGAAGACACTAACGTTTTTCATTACAGTGTATACTTGAACTCAAATTGTTTGTTATTGTGTTTTTGTTAAAATTAAATGTTAAAATTACACTAGTAGGAAATTGTTTTATTTCACTAACTACAAATTCTCTGTTTTCATTTTTTTTAAATTTTAAACAGTCAAAACAAAACTGCAAAGTGCAAACATGTGTAAAAGCTAAAAAAAAGCGGGGGGGGGGGGGGCCAGCCAGACATTTTTTTGCTTGGGGCAGCAAAAAACCTAGAGCCGGCCCTGCCTGGGACCAGCGTGGCTACAGCTACACTGCATATCTTTCCTGTAGGATTTTAGCACAGGAAATTTTTTTGCAGTTGGCAGGTTAATGCCACTGATCTAATGATGCTGTCTCTAGCCAGCTGAGCTCAGGGCTTTTAGCCTTGCCTTTCTTTTTAGAAGGAGCAACCTAGAGGAAACATTCCTTGGCCAGCTTCTTCATATTATTTAATCTCCATGTGTGCTGTTAAAATTGCCTGTGCTAATGCAACAAGCAACTATCTTTAGCTATAATTTGTGGACAAAATTTGATGGCTATTCTGTAGAAACAATCTCAGATATGATGCAAACCAGTGCTTAATTTGTGCCAGGGCTTGCCAGGCGTCTTAGGCTTGGCAGTTCATAGCCCCAGCACCTCTGGGCTTGCTGTGTCAGTTATGAAAGTAAAAAAAAAAAATTGCTTGAGCCCTGGCACCTCTTTCATTACAAATTAAGCACTGATGCAAACTGTTCAGTCACACAGACCTCTGCCCAAATGTGCAGTGATCATATATGTATATACATAAACTTAAATCCTGATATCTAGATTTTATTTGTATATTTTGACTACAGGTAAACCCAGTTATCTAAACGGATTGATCTGAAATTCATTCCTATCCCTCAAATCCAAATATAATTTATCTAAAACTCTAAGTATCCAAAGATGTTCTGGATGTCCCCTGACTTACTTGAATAACTGGAGTTTACCTATATACACGAACAGTCAGCCTTGAACGCCTCCTAAACAATTATTAAGAATTGTACCAAACCTCTTACATTTTCCCCAGATTTACAGGAACATCACTAATCTATCCCATTGCCAGAAGGTCACAAGGTATTAGCAATCTCCTTACACAGAATAATCAATGAGCACCAGTAAGAACGGAGTGTTTACCAACTGCTAAATCATGGTGATGTATGAACTTGTTAGGTATTTTCTTTACCTTATAGGAAATAACTATAGGATAATGGATGGCAAATGTTGGCTTTTCTAGACTATTTTTGTAGGTTTGATTGCATTGTATTAATCTAGAAGGATAAAGTCATGTAGCAGGACTCTCATTTTTGGGATGGGATATCCAGTCCAAGAGCAGACAATGTTGTGACATTTATGTAGCTGCTCAGCATAGTACAACTAGGGCTCTGTGCAGGCATAGGGGTTATCCTGTGTGCAGTGTATTGCAGAGTTGGGTCCCAATTCATCAAATTTTCCCTTTTCCCGTTGGCAGAATGTTCTTGATAGCAAAATTCTTGGATGTATTTATTGTTAAACTAACTTGAAATTCTTTGTATCTGGTTTCCTCCTCAGGAGCAGCTTGTGGTGATTTTACATACCCAAGCCTTGCAATTTGTACTGATTTCAGAGGAGCTCTCCATGGGCCCAGAGTTCTTTCCATGTGCAATACATTGTAGGATCAGCACCTAAACTTGTGCATGAACTGTTTGTTCAACTCCATTATTCAATTGGGATTAGCGTCTGCCTGCTAGTTGACATGGAAATATCCATAAAGAATATGAACAGAGAGGCATCAGTAGGGTTTTTCTTATACCATTTTCAGAATGAAGCTAATTCCATGAATCCCAGTTAGGAAACGATCCTACAATGGCCAGGGGGTAGACTAGATTAGCTGGTTATTGCTAGTTTATGGTACAGCTAGCACCAGTTGTTTTTTATTTTGATTTTTAAAGAAATGTCGGGGGTATCTAGAGGCTGGGATAGATCCTTCTTTACATTCTTAAAAATCCAAATAAATAAGCAAATATTCTTTTCCTCATCTAATTTTTATGCTTCTGTGAAATACTATGAAGGAAAATATCCAGTGTAGTGGAATTAATTTACTTAGGCAGTATTAATACCTCCTTCTCAAAACAATCATTAGGACTCTGAGCTTTTGTTTAAAGAGACATTATAGAGGAATGTAGCCACCAGATCTCTCTATTTAAGTGTTACCATATTACACAGTGATCATTAATACCCATTGCATGTCATTTCTAATGGTTGTATTAAATTGACTGAAATCTCTGACTACACATATTTAACAGACATGGCATGTCTATCAAATATTATTGGACAGGAATGCTAGGCTTTTTTGGAGGTGAATGTACTTTGTCTGACTATTGAATAAAAGGTAGCCAAATATCTATTTGTCCTCTGTCTATTTTGCTGGGTATATAATTGGTGTGTTAATTTTTTCAATAACAATCACCTCCCATGTTTCAGAGTAGCAGCCGTGTTAGTCTGTATCCGCCATGGGTCCAGATGATGAAGATGTAGTACTTGTGGCACCTTAGAGACTAACAAATTTATTAGAGCATAAGCTTTCGTGGGCTACAACCCACTTCTTCGGATGCATATTGAGTGAAACATATCGAGGAGATATATATACACACATACAGAGAGCATGAACAGGTGGGAGTTGTCTTACCAACTCTGAGAGGCCAATTAAGTAAGAGGAAAAAAAACTTTTGAAGTGATAATCAAGGTAGCCAAGTACAGACAGTTTGATAAGAAGCAAGTGTGAGAATACTTACAAGGGGAGATAGATTCAATGTTTGTAATGGCTCAGCCATTACAATCACCTCCCATATTTTTTTGAACCATCCCTCTATGGTTGGAATATTTTTTGTTTTTCCAGTGAGACACTATCAGTAGGTGAGCAACTATTAGCAGATGAGAGAGATTAATTGTTCATCTCCTTTTGTGTGACCATTTCTGCTAGGAAGGATCACCAAATGATCACTTGGTAATAAATATCCAGCAATTTGTGATATATGGTTATGGACTGCATCCCAATACTTTCTAATGAGTGGACATTCCACCATATTGCATAAGATCTCCTCTTTCACCAACAATTTCTCCAACATTCATCCCCATTCAATCTCTCTATTTTTTAACCTGACTGGTGTCAAGTAGCATTGAAACAGTATCTTAAAGACTGAAGCTACTGGTCCTCTTTTCCAAATCAAACCTCATTTCTCTAGGGTCATTTCTCTATCCAGGTGCTTTTCCCAGTGTGCCATATATGGACCAGCTTTTTGTTAGGAAAGATGTCTGCAAAGATTGATATAAATGTTATATATAGTTTCTTAATTGACCAAACACCATCACTTCTAATAGTGGAGCATTCTGAGGGAACTGGGGTTATTTAGTCTCCAGAAGAGAGGAGTGAGGGGTGATTTGATAGCAGCCTACAGCTACCTGAAGGGGGGGTTCCATAGAAGATGAAGCTAGGCTGTTCTCAGTGGTGGCAGATGGCAGAACAAGAAGCAATGGTCTCAAGTTGCAGTGGGGGAGGTTTATGTTGGATATTAGGAAACACTATTTCACTAGGAGGGTGGTGAAGCACAGGAATGGGTTACTTAGGGAGGTGGTAGAATCTCCATCCTTAGAGGTTTTTAAGGCCCGGCTTGGCAAAGCCCTGGCTGGGATGATTTAGTTGGTGTTGGTCCTACTTTGAGCAGGGGTTGGACTAGATGACCTCCTGAGGTCTCTTCTAACTCTAATATTCTACGATTCTATATAAAACAGCTTTTCTAGAAAGTTGAGAAAAACGCTTGCTTTAAATTAGCCAGACTGAAAAGTCACGCCTCCAGAAAACATTTGGGTACAAACGGGCAACATTTTATAAGATACCTGGGAATTCAAATTTCAAAAGAGATCTTGAAGATCTCTTTCTGTTTGAGCAAATGAGGAGGTCTGGAGTGCGGGGGGAAGTATACAATTTTTTGGTTGGGGAAAAAGAGCCACAGTCAAAATGAACATTTTGCCAAAGGTATCTTTCTTGTTTCAAAGACTTCCTGTGATCATCCCAGAGGAAACCCCACCAAGAAGACAGAGGAGGATATTAGAATTTATATGGAATTAAAAAAAGACTGAGCAGATACGTTGTATATACCCATTAAACAGGGTGAGCTAGTTGTTCCCAATATTCTATGGTAGTTGATTTAAAAAATTTTTTTATGCTGAATTGAGTGCCTTGTGGAAAGGTCTAAAAGATTGACAGCACTGGAGGCAAACACCCCTTTTTTATTCGCTGACCAGGTAGGGCATGACTAGTGGCAGTGCAAGCTTCCTCCAGTAAACTCTCTATTATGCCTTGACTTTCATCTGGAAGGATTCCTTCTAGTGGTGAGAGTAGTTCAGTCTCTGTGTCTATTCCATCTGTTCTCTGTTGAAAATGCCAGTGAAGGTATCAGTTTGTGTCATGTGGGATTTTAACAATAGCAAACTTATAAAAATCCATCTCAAGCATTTTTTTAAAAAAACGTTCTCCTTAAACTTCTTGCAGAATCATTAATCTATTTTAAGTAGCAGTTCAACTCCCTGTAGATATGCTTCAGACTAAGATGTTGGGTAAAAATTTCAAAGTGCCTTAGTGATATAGAGTTTAGCCCATTTGCAAGTCACAAGGGAACTGAACTTACAGGGAAAAACATCAATGGGGCTTAGGCTTTGAGTTCACTTAGGTGCTCATACAAATTTTACCCATTATCCGCAAATGTCTAGACACCTTGTTATCAGGCCTGATCTTACTCCCAGTGAAGTCACAGGGTGCAGGATTGGGTCCAGTTTTTAAAAAACATTTCTGCAGAATTGCTCTAGCTCCTGAGTCAATTTCCCCCCCCCAAGACTTTTCACTGATTTCTGTTGAATGCAAACTTATTTGCACAGCTAATACTATTCTTTTAATTTTCTGAAAACAGGTGTGTGAAATATTCCTTTGCATAACTGCTGATGTTGACAAAAATGGGATGTTCTTACACTGTTTCTATATAATAAACATGTATTTTGATCCCTATAATCACTAAACAGTTACTGCATTATTTAAAAAGTACATCCCTGGTATAGATTCAGGTAGAAGACTGATGGAAGTGCTATGAGGTTATGTGAGTTTAGACTGTGAAAAGTTTGTGGCTTGCTTCACAATAATACTTTGGACTTTTATAACATATTTCACACAATGGTGTCAGCGTTTATTATCATAAAACTATCTTTCATTTTTTTATCTGTTTATTTACTTTCAGGGACATGTGGCTTGAGTTTCTACAAATGGAAGATCCATAATAATATTGGCAGATGCAAACATTTACCTCTGCTTACACAGAGCTGTTGCTTTGGCTCACTCTTTAGAGTAATGAATCACATGGGATGTGGACAGAAGCAAAGTCATCCTGTTTGTATGAGCACTTTCTAGACACATGTAAAACCCTTGTGCTAGGGAAAACTGTGGTATGTTTTTAAGGAATCTTTGTCTCTCACCCACATTCATTTATATTGAAACATTTTCAATGTAGTAGCTCCCATATTTAACTTCAGACCTATTAGAAACTGAAATACTGAGCAGAATCTACATCATACCATGCCAGTGGCTTGTACACATCTTTATTTGTTGATTGTCAGTTCAGGGTAATCTTGTTGCAGCCAGCACTGATGAGGAATAATATTCCAGGAAAACTGTGGATATCAGTGAGACTAGCAGAAGGAGGAGGTTGCTGGAATTATGGCATGGAGCAGCCTGCTTTCTCCAGGATTTTTGCCCTTGCTCAGTTGCTACCTGACAAGCTGTTGCTCAAAAGGAGCCCAGAGAAAGCAAAAAGGAGTTATGTAGTTTTTCTTTCTAGCTATTTCAGCACTCTAGATCAGCAGCACCTAGAACAAAAATGCCTTGCATGAAACTCTCACACTTTCCAATGCTTTCCCTGACAAAAGTTTGATTTCCAAAGAGCCTGATGCAAAACTACCCTTTTAAAATGTTCTGGATTTTGCAGTGGCTTGTCCAGAACTCTACTGCCCCCCAAAATCCCATCTGCAAACCTATTGTAGCAGTCGATGCAAAAATTCCTGAAATCTCGACAAAGACAAAGCAAGAGCAGCTTATGTAGCAGAGCTAAAGTGAGTCTCAGCTCTGAAATAAAATAGCAACCCAGCTAGAGTGAGCCTCAGATCTGCAATAAGTGTACATGCAAAGAGCCAAAAGACACCCTGAAGGAGCCAAGGGGATATGCTCACCATTTGTAGCCTTTGCCTTGCTTAAACTTGAGGGTGAGCCCAGTTTCCAGGCACAGGAGGAGGTTGAGCAATGCCAGCAGCCAGTACTTGGGTTCCTTCTTCACTTCAGTCACCCTCCAAACCCCGATCAGAGAGTGTAAAACAAAGAGCAGCCGTGTAACCAGGGCATTGAGCAGCACTAGCAGCTCCATTCTCAGCTGGCCCCCCACCCCCTCTCCCAGTACTGCGGTGGCCCAGTGCCTTTTACAGGCGATGGGAAGTTTCCCTGAGAATAACTGATGTGTGTATGCACCACAAGCAGATAGATCTTTCCTCTTGTTCCATCTCGACAAAGGGGCCCAGTTTAACAAAAAAACTGCATTGCCCCTCCCCCAGACTTCCTGAAAACTCTTTAAAAAAATCAAAACCAGGCTTTTAAACTATAGTGGTGTCCAATGCATGACTCCGCGCAGCACTTGCTGATCTCATTGAGTCACAGGCACATAAAGGATTCCTTTCTCTCCCCCCCCCGCCCCAATCCTCCAGTCAGTGACTAGAATAGTTGGAGATTTGTGTCTGATGAATTTTTTTCATCCCTTTGCTTTCATCCCTTTTCTCCATTTGCTGCTGTTGTTTCATTTATATCAAAGGGCAAAAGATGTTAGAAAAATTACCAGTTGAATCAGCTTCTGTAGTTGGAGTTGTACAACCCCCCTTTCCTGATAAACGTTGCTTTAGCAAAATAATTTCAGCACTCAGTCTGACAAAGCAGCGAAAGGAAGAATATACAGAACTCAAGCAAAAATCTGGGCTGACTTTCTAGCCTTACCTCATGCCATTAGGGAGAAATAGAAAAATACACAAAAGTCTGAATGTTGTGCCAGTTAACTCTGAATTTCCTTGCTGTTGCATATTCCTTGAACTTCCATGGAAACAGTATGTAAAGTGAAGTGGCTTTAACGTACACAGTAAAATTTCTCGGTTATAGAGAATAATTTTATTTACACTGCATAACACGCAAGAAAAGTTTCCCAAATGAAAGCTAAACATTAGACTGAAACATTGTGGTGTTCCAGTTTTACACCCATGTGACTCCAGTGATTTCAACGGAGACACGTGAGCATAAAACTGCAGCATCAAAGCAGAGACTCAGGTTCCTTGTGGTTCGTTTTGACTCCCTAATGGTCTTTAGCTTATCTGATGATTTTACATATCCTGTGTTCCTCTGGACGTAAGCAAACATTTTTGCAACAGTTTGTGACTCTTACCAGAACAGTGATGGGTGTGTGTGTGTTTAATTCAGAGCATTGGATTCTTTCAGCGTAAGAAATCAGAGCATGCACTGATTACACCTCCCCCCCAAAAAACCCCCAACCAAACCACACCTTTTCCATATGAATCACAAGGAGACAACAAATAAGGACCCTGGAATTTGTAGTTCTGAAGGATACTTTTTCTCTTAGATTTTACTGTGGCAGAAAAAAAGTCTTTTATGGACTCTCCAGATGATCTGGTTTTGAGAGGCAGAACGCAATTTGGTTAGAAACAGCTTTATAGCTTACAAAAGCTACTTGAAGTCTCTTAAAGGTTAATCCTGTTATTTTAGATAGTTGTATAGTGTATGCCCATCCCAGTCGCTAGGTGCCCTTACAAAAATGTCAGCTGGAAAGAGCAAATATCTAGAATTGGGGGAAGAAGGGGGAGGAAATGTCAATAATACTAAAATTCTCCTGCCTAAAGAAAGACAAAGAAGCTACTTCCACCACTTAAAGCACCCACTCAGGAAACGCCTGGGTAAATAGATGGGCTTTGCGGTGTGCCTTTGAGGTCAACAAAAACAACTGAGATGGAAATTAATTTCAATCAAGAGCCCACCACTGTAATGCTCTAGTGTATAGTCCCACTCCCACTTTGAATCTGGAGGGTGTCAGTTCATGCACTCAAGCTGATGTTTAACAAGAACAGACCTAACCTCTAAAGTAGCCCAGGGTGAAGCCATACAAGGACACTGTATGAATGTCACAGGCTAGCAGTGTGTGCATGAAACCGTTAACAGGTGTTGATCCTGCTCAGAATGATTTAACTGGGTTCTGTGGACCCATTGAGGTAGATAGCATGTTACTTCATCTAGATATAAGGGAGGTAGGAGAGGATCTGTGGTGTAGGGTGAACAGTCCTGAAATAGGAATCCTGGAAACTACCAGGCCTGAGGAGAAGGTTTGAGCTAGAACTGTATCTTATTGTCAATTTCTTTCTTAACAAAAGCCCAGAAAGGGGCAAGTTTTGATTTTACAAAGTATATGGACTTTGCTTTAGAGTGAGCTGGGAAAGAAGCCTGTTTATAATGGGATTCTAATTTGTAGCTGACATTTTTTCCTTTATCAGACAGATTTCAACTCTAGATTGACCTCACTAGCTTTGAATACCATACTTGCATGCCTGGGTCACCATGGTGAGGCCATGCAGCCAACCAAACATCCCACAACACTTTCCAGAGCTAAGCTCACATATCGTTATACTTTTGTTTGTCTTGCATCCAAAGGTCATGTTGTCCAGTGTCTGTAATATTAGTAGTAGTTACCATATCGACTTTCAAGTTTTGCTTAACTGAATCTAGGTAGGTAGATCTTGGAGAAATGCTTTTTGTTAGTTGTGCAATTTTGTTTTACAAGGTAAGAATATCACCAATAACATTGGTTCTCTCTGCATGCCCCTGTAACTGGAGTCAATGTTTTGCTGTGTACAGGGTACCCACACAGTCAAATAAAAATATCACATGAAGTTGAAGCATTCCAGTGCCTATTTTTCAAAAGCCCATTGATATTAGCATTTCATGTCCCACTGTATTGAAATATCCTGAAAGAGTATCACTGTAAGGCAATACTTCACTACAGTTATTTGGCATTAGCCCCATTCACGCTAAGGGATTTTGGTCAACTGCTACCTCAAAATCTCTTCCATATAACAGTAAGGCACACTTTCTCCACCATGACATAGGCTCTCTCTCAAGTCAGTACTTTCAGACTGATGTATAACGTAGGTTGTTCTTTCCCTTTTTCAGTTACCTTTCTGCCAAAGGACCCCATCAATACCCCATAATGAGGTAAATGGTGAACAACTTCTTGTCTGGCCCCATATTGCCCAGTAAATTATCTGTCCTGGGCAATATGTAAATATCAGCAACTGTAACTTGATATATTATAGTCGATTAAAAAATATGTCGATCCTTCTGATCTGGAATAAAGCGTACTGGAGAAGCCAATAGGCTTCCAGAAATTCTAATGACCCTTCCTGCATCATTGAATTAGTTGCTGTTTATGATCTGACCAACATTCTTTAGCCACTCTGGAAGCTGTCTGTTTACATGAAGTCTGTGATTTTCTTTTTCCCAAGGGGATGCTTGAAGAGGAAATCAGCCTGTTTACCAAATATTTAGCTACAAACTGAACAATTATGACAGTCCTAATGAAAAATCAAAACCAAACAAACCCAACATGTGGTAGTTAAAGTATATCTTCAGATGAATGCAGAATTATTCAATTTTGTGTTAAAAAAACAATAATCAATCCAGTTTTCGAGTAAGAAAAATCTTGACTCTCACTGATCA
The DNA here is from genome assembly GCF_002925995.2 of Terrapene triunguis. Lineage (NCBI taxonomy): Eukaryota > Metazoa > Chordata > Testudines > Emydidae > Terrapene > Terrapene triunguis. The sequence goes on along the minus strand of NW_020664446.1, from coordinate 48,745,235 downwards.
AATATGAGTGTGGAAAAAGCCAAATCTCTATAAACATGGTACATGGTAGAATATACCTGCATAGTAAGAGAATGAAGGAAATGGCTACAGGAGTGAAAAAACAGAGTATAAAAAGATTAGCTCTCCAGTAAAGAGCCAATATGATTGCAGAAGCATTAAAATCCCTGTAGGAGATTTACTGAAGACTCTGCCCTGGATTAGAATTTGATATAAAATAACTTAACTGAAGTCATACAATTTCTGTGCCATTTGTAACTGAGTTAATAGCATATGTTCCTGGGGATTATAGTCAATGATTAAGGAAATTAGGTTTTGTTTGAATTTAATTTAGTTATATAAAGCTGCTACAATAATTTACAGCTTTGATATTTAATATTTAAAACACAGATCTTCAAATAATCCTAGATATAGCCATGTCATTTTACATTGAAATATTATCCCCATAAGTCATTTATATTTGCTAGTTGATAAGAATGTTCATCAACCAGATGGGCTCAACAGGAGCTTTCTGATAAAACCAATGCAGTTTGACAGGCTAGAGGTGGAGGGGGGAGAAGCTTTCTATACCTGTTACTCTTAATTCACTTGAGAGAAATTCTTCATTCTCAGCTGCAGTAAACAGTTATTTCAATGAGGCACCACTGATGTATTGTTTTCCTTCCTTTAATTTCTAAGCAAGTGGCCATTTCCTTCACCAGCATTAGAAATTCTCCCCATCTTTCTCATAGATCTTCCTCTCTCTTGTTCTTTCCTCTCCAATTCTCTAATTCACCATTCTTATCTATTCACCTTCCTGCCATTCACTTCCCTCTTTCTTTGCCCTCCCCTTCCCTATATCTTCCCTCAGCTTCTCCTCCCCTTTCCATACCTTTGTCTCTGTTTCACGTCATCCTTTGCTGTCAACACTATGCCTTTTTCTCCCTCATGTCTGTATCTGTCACCTGCAGTTTCCAGCACTGTTCCCCTCAAAATGGTGTGTGACTTTAGGAAACCATTGCCTCCCACTGGACAGAGCTTCTTGATATACCGACTAAGCTGAGAGGAGTGGGGTGGTCTTGGCCCTGGCTCTAATACGCATTGTAAAATTGTTTGCAGCTTTGGAGGGCAAAACTGCTTATCATAGAATGTTTTCAGTTATTAGTGGCCATGGGTCCGGTGCCAGCTATAGGCACCCAGCCAGATCCTTAGGTAGATTGGCATAGTTCCATTGGCTTCAAAGCCCATGCAGCCCCCAAACGTTGCATGAGAAGAAACATTTTCGATAAGTTAGTGCTCAGCACCATGATTAAAGGCTCTGTCCTACTCTCAGCTGCAGATGCCCTGCTGGTGCTGTCTTCCCCTGGCGCAAATGTGATGGGTTTGTGCCAAAGCCTCCTGGGAACGCGCATCCTCTGATGTTGCCAGGCGCATCTGCAGTATACTGTGACAATGTATCCAGTTGTAGCTGGGATCTCTGCCAAACCATCAAAGTTGCAACCTGGAATGTTGCAACTTTTTACAGGCTTGGTCATCAGGTTGCTGTCTCACACTAAATGGATTGTCTTGGCATATCAGTTGCTGGCCTAACAGAAGCAAGGTTGATAGATCATGGACACCACGAGGTGGAAGATTCATTACTTCTGTATTCCGGCGGTCCCAACCACTTTTATATGGGGTAGCATTATTACTGCGAGGCAAGGCCAAGTCCTCCTTGATAATTTGGATGACCGTGTCTTCTTGACTACTTATTACATGTCGTATACATCAACATGGTCACCTCGCTGTCATCGTAGACTATGTGCCAACAGAGGAATCAGCTGATTTAGTCAAAGATCATTTCTACGATCAATTGGAATCTCTAGTACGCAGGTCCGCCGACAGCAATTCCGGGCCCCAAAGCAGAACAATCAATGGGTCCCTATGTACACACAAGCTGTGCCTGCATGGGCACGGTCCGCCTGAAATTTGGGCAGTGCTGTGACTGTGCTGGTTGGTGCCCAGCGAGCTGCCAGCTGCACTGCTGGACACACTCTTCCAACATGGGCAGAGCTTCCACATCCCCTTCTCTGAGGCCCCGCCTCCTGCTCACTCCACCCCCCCCCCGTTTGGGTGGGGGGGGTGAGGGGTCGGGCTCTGGGAGAGAGTTTGGGTGTGGGAGGGGCTGAGGGGTGCGGGCTCTGGGAGTGAGTTTGGGGTGCAGGCTCTGGGAGGGAGTTTGAGGGGGGAGGGGTCGGGCTCTGGGAGGGAGTTTGGATGCGGGA
>NW_020664446.1:48666807-48742895 GCF_002925995.2 Terrapene triunguis | reverse complement strand
TTGGGTGCGGGAGGGGGGAGGGGTTGGGCTCTGGGAGGGAGTTTGGGTGCAGGAGGGGTGCGGGCTCTGGGAGGGAGTTTGGGTGCAGGAGGGGGTGAGGGGTGCGGGCTCTGGGAGGGAGTTTGGGTGCAGGAGGGGTGCGGGCTCTGGAAGGGAGTGTGGGTGTGGGGGTGTGTGTGCGGGGTGCAGGCTCTGGGAGTTTGGGTGCAGGAGAGGGTTTGGGCTCTGGGAGGGAGTTTGGGTGTGGGCTCTAGGCTGGGGCAGGGGGTTGGGGTGAAGGAGGAGGTCAGGGGGTAGGTGCTTACCTAGGGTGGGTCCCAAAAGTGACAGGCACACCCCTCTGGCAGCGGCTCCTGGGGGGGGGACCAGGGGTTCTTTGCGTGCCGCTGCCCACAGGCACTGCCCTCACAGCCCCCATTGGCCGCAGTTCCCAGCCAGTGGGACCTGCAGAGTCGGCGCTCAGGGCAGGGGCAGTGCGCAGAGACCCCATCCCCAGGGGCTGCAGGGACGTGCCGGCTTCTTCTGGGAGCAACGTGGAGCGAGGGTGGTCAGAAAGCCTGCCTTAGCCCTGCTGCTCTGCTGGCGGCAGCAGCAAGGGGCCCCTGGGCCCTTTTAAATCACTCGGGCCCCTGGGCAATTGCCCCTTTTGGCCTCCCCTGTCATCGGGCCTGCTGGTACGCACTGTTCCTCCATATGATCTTGTGATCTTGGGTGCTCTAAATGCAGTTATTGGCTCACTGAGAATTGGCCATTATGGTTCAGGTATACCCAACAATAACTCCTGCCTCTTGCTCACATTCTGCACCTCTCAGAATTCTCCATTCTCAGGTCATGATTCAAGAGACGACAGATACACCAGATGCCTTGGGTCTCTCATGATGGCATCACTCAGAAGGAATTGGACCACATCATCACATGTGACAAGCGTCTCTTCACCTCCTGTTGAGTATATTATGGCATGGAATGCGCCACAAACATGGATCACCACGTAGTGGTTGCCCGCATGGCACTGATGTTTTGACAAGCAAGTAAGTCCTCTGTGATGATGAAGAAGTTTGACGTCAATACACTTCTCTGAGCACTGGATTTTGTTAACAGGTTTTGTATCAATGACCGCAATAGATTCTCAGCTCTAGACGACCTGCCAGATGATGTCGAGGTTACCTGGTCTCTGTTGATGTCCATCATCTGCCAATTGCCTGTGCAGACGATTGTCTATAAGCACCCTGCATGTCAACCATGGCTATCAGAGGAGGCCTTCCAGACATTTAAATTGAAGGCCACAGCCTGCCAGCACAGTGATAAGCGCTCTCATAATCAGCTGAAGAAAAAGTTCAACATCCTGGTACTTCACAATCATGAAGCATATTGTAACCAAGTGGTAGATGAAGTTGAACTCAGCTTAGCCAGGGAAGACTTAAAACTGGCATTCTGTGTGATCTGCAAGCTCAGCAGTCAAGTGGTAGTTGCTATGAACGGAATCTTGAACAACAGCGTCATCCATGTAAATCAGATGACGACATCCTCTCACACTGGGTGGGACATTATCACAGCATCCTGAAACACCCTCCAGCTGCTGCTTGCCCAAAGTAATTTGGCAGCCACTGTGGTTTCGGACCCAGATACTTGTACTGACGCATCAAGACTGGATGAGTGAAACTGAAAAACAGACCATTTGCAAACTGAAAAATGGACATGCAGCTGATGCTGATAGCATCCCCCCACAGCTGCAAAAATGCGCTTTTGACCCTGTGGTGGAAACACTTCTGGCCATCTTTCACCTGGTTTGGAGAACTGGAACCTTGCCAACCACATGGAAGGACAGTATTGTGATCTCACTTTATAAGGGCAAAGGACTGCGCAGCAAATGTAAGAGCTACAGGCTGATCATCTTGTTGTCCGTGCCTGGGAAGGTATTTGCACATGTTCTGCTGGTGCATTTGGAGCCCCTGCTGCATCGGAAGCGTTGCCCCCAACAGTAAGGCTTTACGAGGAACAGCTCCACATTAGATGCCATTTTGGCCCTCTGATGGTTGTCAGAGATACACTGCGAGTTCAAGAAACCCCTGCACATAGTGTATGTCGATCTTAAGGCTGCGTTTGATTCAGTTGACCAAGTTGCACTATGGAAGGCCTTAAAGGGTGAAGGTGTCCCAACCACTCTGCTGGACTTGATTAGTGAGCTGCATAATGGAACCACTGCCTGTATACATCTGGGGAATCGGATGTCGGCACCTTTCAAATCAGTATTTGGTGTTAGGCAGGCTGTGTCTTCGCCCCTGCACTCTTTTGTCAGGCAATGGATCTCCTAATGCAACATTCCATCAGGTCCATCGACATTAAGATTGGTGATCTCTCATTCTCAGACCTTGACTATGCTGATGACGTTGCTCTTCTAGTACAGAGCCCCAACAGGTTTCGTGAGGCACTCCAGCAAATGGAGGAGGAGTCAGTCAAGATTGGCCTCTATGTTTCGTGGTGAAAGACAAAGCTGTAAAACCTAGGATCAGGTCCACCCATAACTCTAATTTGTTTGAATAATGAAACTGTCAAATCAGTCTCCAGCTTTTGCTATTTGGGTTCTGTACTCATCAGTTTCTCCAACTCTCATATGAGAGTTTTTCACCAGATTGGCATTGCAGCACCTTATTCAAGCTGCATCTTCTCCATACTGCTGTATGATTGTGAATCATGGACACTATGCCACTCAGACTGGGCAAAGAGGGAGGCCTTCCATACAAAATGCCAACATCATATGTTGGACATAAAGTGGAATGACTTTATTAATAATGCAGACATTTACGATCGCTCCGGTCTACAGACTGTGGGGGTCATTGTCCACCGTTGGCGTCTCCCGCTTTTTGGATGCATTGCCAGAATGCCGCAAGATATTCCAGCAAATGCTGTTCTCCACGTGGCTTGTAAAATCCAGGACAAAATTCCACCAACTGACGGGTGGAGGCGGCCCAGAGGCAGACCCTCAATTACATGGGTGCATCAAGTCTGTTCCAACATTGGACTTTCAGCCTGTTAAGCCCTTCCAGCTGCAGGGGAATGGACCAAATGATGAACGATCGCTATGGCCAGCCGTTTGGCTAAACGTTGAAGAAGAAGAAAGTTGGGGGGAAGCTGTGATGCTGGCAGAACAGGTCAGATCAGGGCCCTAGGCCAATTCACTTGTGTATTAGTGTAGATCAAAGTGAGTGTTGTTTAAGTGTGTATTCAGATGTTTAGACTTTATGAAAACTAGTGGAATGTTACTTTTATTGTTTTCTCTTATCTGTTCCTGTTACATTATAACAGCAAGCATTTACATTGTATATACCCTGTAACTAAATAACCCATCAAAGAAATCTTGTGAAATGCTAATGAAGGAATGAAGGACCTTAACAGAAAATTCTAATTTCAAAGCAAGTGGCCATTATGTAGGATGGTCAGAGGTCAAAAGACTAAGTGGATTCCTTACTCACCATCATCAAAAGAAAAGCCCACATGGGTAGAGGCACTGTCAGCTTGCTTTCTGTGTGAAGAATATGTATATCACAGAATGATCCTGAATCTCTGTTTAGACTCTTATAGGGAAGTGTACCAGATGCAAAGCCAAGATCCCCAGGGACAATCTGGTTTCCTTGAAAAGACTTTTGGGAGACTGGAAGTTTATTACATCACTGCCATTATTTGGAATTACAAATGGTGACTCGCCTGTTAGTATATTTTACCTGCTTTAACCATTCAATAACTCTCATTTCCTTTTCTTAGCTAATAAGCCTATAGTTAGTTTACTATAAAATTTATTGCCAGTGTTGTCTTTGGTGTGAGATCTGGAGTACCAATTGATCTGGGGTAAGTGACTAGTCTCTTGGGACTAGGAGCAACCTGATGTGGTGTGATTGTTGGTTTAAGTGGGTTTATATGCCTTCCCAGTCATCAACCCAGCTGGTTCCACTCGGTTCAGCAGATCACCCTGAGCCTTCCCTCATTAGGACCTGCAGCTGGGCTCCTTGCTAAGGGTCTTGGCCCATACACCCGGCCACCCTACAGGGAAACAGGGGGAAGCCGGCTCTTTAGCAGGGCACCCAAAGGTTTTATACCTCTGCCCTGTGACAGTGACCATTATCACTAAATCCAGTTTGGCTGGGTGGCAGGACTGTCTGTGACTCCATGGTTAGACTGGTATAGTGATCCAGGAGTTCACATTTCTTACTTGCTTCGTGAAATCTAATTATAGAACACACCACCAGTTTGGGCTGTCTGTTCTGTTTTCTGACAGTTTACCCTGAGGTAGGCACTCATGGTTGTGAGCCATTCCAGAAAGTGTGACAGAAGCATGTGGGTAGTTTAAATCTCTGTAATAAAACACATCCTTCCTCTTTCTGCTTTATATCTGTAACAGGAAAACCCTCCAGAGAGACTGTCATTTTTCCCTGGAAGCCCAGAATTTTACCAAGATTTTGAGTCCCTCTCCCCTCCCCCACTTCATTTCAGAGCTAGAATCATACAAAATTGAATAATAATATTAGTAATCCTGGAGCAAACAGAGTTTCTATCATGGGTGGGAGCAGCCTGGAGTCATAACTCCGCTCCTGAACTCCCTGACCCCTTCTTTGGGCATTTCTGTAACCACTGACTGAGTAGAAGCTAAACTATGGCTACAACAACACATTATTAAGTGTTAATTCCACAGCTCTTTAAAGATGAGGTTGCGCCATCTTAATGGGGTTTTGGTACACTCCCGGTACTACCAGTCTGGCCATCTTTTACATCCCCTTTGGTTAGGAATGCCATTTAATTTTTCTAAGTCATCAAAGGGTCATCTGGTCACTGATATATGTATCTTTCTTCATCCTATTTTATAAATCTGAAAGTCCTTTGGATTGGTACATTGCATTGTTTCTAACTCAAAGTTTTGTTTGGTATTGTGTGGCGATAAAATAATAGGGGTTGAAAGTGTGATTGTAGCACCTGAGAGGTGTAGCAACTATTCTGATTCAAAGGTTGGCTCTCCTAATATATCAGACACTGGATTCATATAGACAGTTATCGATTATAATTAGCCACAAAAAGTTAGTAAACTAAAAACTAAGGGTCAAGATTCTCATTTACACCACAGCCCCTTTACATTGCCAGAGCAGTTGAAAGAAGCCTTAGTGTAAAAGAGAATAAAGCCTTAACGAATATAAATCTCTCTCAATACTAAAGAATATCTGCCATTAATGTTACATGCACACACTGGGCTCTGTCCATGGCTGTGCCCAATATACACTGATTGCAGATCAGGCCAAAGGATCCATTTGTCTTCTAAGACTGGGGCTGGTTCTATGCCATCCCCATCCCCAAGATAGTTTTAGAGAATCCTCTGGGTTATTGTAAACCTGTGCTCCCAACAGGCCATGTTCCTGTTTGGGATCACTGGAGTTCAGTGATGCTCTTTCTCAGGGACGGCCCGTCCATATAGGCGAACTAAGTGGTTGCCCCTATAGGGTGCCAAGTTAAATGAGGTGGCAAATTTGAGGGGGGAAAAAAATGAAAAAAAAAAATGAAAAAGATGAAAAAAAAATACAAATAAAATAACGAAGATGTCATTATTTCAATTCCTGTGCGTGTACGGAGGGAATATGAATTATAATTCATTTCTCTACATTTCTGAGAATTTATTAATATGTCAAATCTTTTATTTGCTGCAAAAATAAATAATATTTTAGAAAAAAAAATTCAATTTGCAACGTAGGGTCAAGATGACCCACTCTGCAATTTTGATAAGCAATAACTCAGCAACAATGAAACACATCCACCAGTGGCAAGAGCTGCAATGCTAGTGACACCTAACTCAAATATACATCAAGGTCACATAGCCGAAAATTCATGCAGAGCAGAGATATCGCGAGTTTATACATGTCAAACGGTCATTTTAACACGTCTCAGGTAGATGGTTAAGAATCAAGCGAATACTATGGAAAATTGTGTTTCTTAGTGCCAAAGAATAAAGAATAATGTCTTTCAGCATTATAAATCCAAAATGTGAGTATCTTTAAGCGTTATTAAACCTTAGCGTTATTATAGGGCTGTATAATTATGAACTTTTCTTTTGTTATAACTGGTTCACATGTAATAAATAAGGTCCATAAAAGAAAAGTAACAGCGTTAACGCTTAATAAACTACGAAAGTGATGACATCACACTACAAGTGAGTAACCGTGAGGAAGGGGATTACTTTCCAAACAACCGGCGTCGGGTTATAACATCGAAAAAGGTCATTTTGTTTCCATGTAAATCCTGTAACTAACTGTTTTAATAGGTAAGTGAGTGTATGTTACTAATCACTTTAAGCAGTGAAAACACATGTTGGGATGGCTGCAATGTGGTTTAAATCGCCAACCATGTGGTGTGTTAGCCATCCTTAACGCTATAATGCTTGCAGTTGGGAGCACAGTACATAACAATACTCAAATGCCCCATGGCAGAAAGAGGAAAAAGAAAACCTTCAGGAGCTGAATATCATAAATGAAAGGCTGAAAAGGAAAAGGACCAAGCAAAACAGCAGGGATCCTTCCTGAAATATCTTCCCTTTAATCCAAATAAAGATGGAAGCAGTTCACAGCATCCAGATGAAGGAATTTTACTTGGAGAGGAGGTTAGCTCACATCTGCATGGAAGCAGTTTGGAACATCAAAATTAAGGTATCTTACTTTGAGATAAGAGAAGCTCACATCCACAAAAAAGCAGTTTGGAAACTCAAGATGTTGGAAACTTACTTCTAGAGCAGTGGTTCCCAAACTTGTTCCGCTGCTTGTGCAGAGAAAGCCCCTGGTGGGCCAGGATGGTTTGTTTACCTGCCGCATCCGCAGGTTCGGCCGATCGCGGCTTCCAGTGGCCACGGTTGGCTGCTCCAGGCCACTGGGAGCTGCTGGAAGCAGAGGCCAGTAAGTCCCTCGGCCCGCGCTGCTTCCAGCAGTTCACACTGGCCTGGAGCAGCGAATCTCGGCCACTGGGAGCTGCGATTGGCCGAACCTGTGGACATGGCAGGTAAACAAACCAGCCCGGCCCACCAGAGGCTTTCCCTGCACAAGCAGCGGAAAAAGTTTGGGAACCACTGTTCTAGAGGAAGGCAGCTCACAGCATCAGATTGATATGGAAGTGGAGAAAATTTATTCACCTTCAGAGAGACATGCAGAAATTGAAGTAAATGAAGTAGAAGGAAGAAAGGATGAGGAAGTTACAAACAAGTTACAGTATGGGGACCCAGCTTCATGGCCCAGATGTGATGACAGTGTGCGGCAAATTCTCTTGGAACATGGACCCAAACAAGTTCATGAATTTCCCTTCCCTAAGGATGGAAATAAAAGAAAATTCTCTGCTCAGCATTACAAGAGGAAACTCATTAATGGGGAAGAAATTAATTGAAACTGGTTACAATATTCAGTATCGAAGGACTCTGTGTTTTGCTTTTGCTGCAAGTTGTAGAGAAATCAAGCAATTGGTACATCACTTATTGAAAATGGTTCGAAGGACTGGAAAAACATATCTTCAATTCTCTCTTCACATGAAAGAAGTACAGAACATTTGGAATGTTTTCAAAATTGGAAAGAACTTGAATTACAACTGAAAAAAGGAAAAACTATCGATGAAGAAAATGTACATGTGATCAAGGAAAAAGAAGAATATTGGCAACAAATATTAGAGTGTCTGATTGCTTTAGTGAGAGTTCTTGGTGGGCAAAATTTAGCATTCCGCAGCTGCAGTAGAAATGAAAAATTATGCACTCCAGGTTATGGAAACGTTTTAAAATTTGTTGAATACCTAGCTTTGTTTGATCAAGTATTGAAGGAGCATCAACGTAAAATAACTGATCATGAAACACAGGTTCATTACTTTGGAAAAAATATGAAGAATGAACTGATTCAAATCCTAGCAAATGCCATTAAAAAGACAATTGTAGAAGCTGCCCATTCTGCAAAATACTTGTCAATAATACTGTACACCAGATGTGAGTCATGTTGAACAAATGATGATGATCATTCGTTTTGTGGATATGGAAAAGTGTGCAGGTGAAGATATGCTCAGAAAGGAACATTTTTTGGGTTTCGTACCACTGAAGGAGACGACTGGAGCATTTATGACTGAAACTATTCTACAAGAGCTTGAAACAATGTCATCTGTTGAAAACTTATGTGGCCAAGGCTATAATGGGAGTAATATGAAGGGTAAAGACAATGGTGTGCAAAGGAGAATGATGGAAATCAATCCTAGAGCCTTTTTCATTCCTTGCAGTGCGCATTCTCTGAATTTGGTTGTCAGTGATGCTGCTAGATGCTGTTTGGAGGCAAACAGTTTCTTTGCAATGTGTTTATGTATTTTTCTCAGGCTCAACACACCGTTGGGAGATTCTGACTCACCATGTGAATTCTCTAACTGTGAAACCACTTAGTCAGACAAGATGGGAGAGTCACATTGATGCTTTGAAGCCTCTTTGCTATAAACCTGGAAACATTTATGATGCCCTAATTGAAATTTCTGATGATACTACCTTTACTGGATCATCTGGCAATATGGCACGTTAAGTGCAGAAGCTCTTGCAAATGGCCTTTCCAAGTTCAAATTTGTGACTTCACTCATTTTGTGGTATAATATCCTTTTTGAGATTAACCTCACTAGTAAGCAGCTTCAGAAAAAGAACTTGAACGTACATTCTGCTATTCAGAAACTGCAGCAAACTAAAAATATTCTGGAGGAATTCAGAAGTGATGAAGGGTTCGAAAGAACACTGGTAGATTCTCTCGAGCTTGCTGAAGAAATAGACTTTCCGACAGAATTTGAACCTGAGCCAGTTCGCATTTGGCAAAAGAAACAGCAGTTTTCAGATGAAGGACGAGTCATACCCATTCAGAACCCAAAACAAAGGTTCAAAGTGAATTTCTACTTTGCAGTCCTTGATATGGCTATTCACTCAGTTGACGAAAGATTTCAACAGATGCAGCAGCTAGAGTCAGTATTTGGCTTTCTATATGATATCCACAGCTTGCAAAAGAAAATAGCAAAACAGATAAGAGAATTTTGTATAAAACTGGAGTCGGCATTGACTCATGAAAATTCAAAAGACATTGATGCTACAGATTTGTGTAGTGAGCTTCAGGCTTTTTCAAGACGACTTAAGAAACATTCCACTCCTGAAGAAGTACTGAAGTTTGTGAAACTAAACTCACAGACAGTTTTCCAAACATTTGTATAGCTCTACACATTCTTTTAACTTTGCCAGTTTCTGTAGCTAGTGGGGAACGTAGCTTCTCAAAGTTAAAATTGATAAAAACATATCTGCGTTCAACAATGGTGCAAGAGAGTTTTGTTGGACTTGCCACAATGTCAGTACAGCATGAAATAGCTAGAAAACTGGATCTAAATGAACTAGTGACTGAATTTTCAAACCTTAAAGCAAGAAAAGTCATGTTTTAAGAGCACAGTGTGTTTTTTATTCTGAGTTTTGTAAATACAGGTCAAAGTTCATTGAAGAGTTCTTATTTTTTTCTATATTGGATGTGGTGGTAATGGCAGTTAACGCAGGATAGTGTAATGGATGATTTTGGATTTGTAATAATAAAAATTATAATTAACATTTTTAATGCATTTTTATTTGAAATCGGTCTGAAATATCATCTAGCTGTTGTGTACAAATCTATTCTGAAAATTTCGTTTCTCTATTTTATCTGATCTCAGAAACAGTGGTTGGACAGACGGACTGACGGACAAACCGAATAATTAAGTCTCTGTTTAAAAAAAAAAACTTAAACATTAAAAGGAAAAAAGGGGCAAAATGTTTCCCAGTTTACCAAAAACCTCAGCCTAGATCTGCCTTTGTTGGGGGGTGCACCGATTGCATGGTTCGCCTAGGGTGCCAGTAGTCTAGGGTCACCCCTGCTCTTTCTCTCAGTTATGCCCTAGTGTGCATCTGTACACAGGGGCTAGGGAGGAAAGTGTATAGCAGCTTCCTGTGTTCGCTCTATGCCACTCAGGGATTTCCACGCACTAGGTGCATCCACAGCTGGAGAATTAAACTGGCTTTCTGGCCCCTTTTTCTGGTGGAGTAGTGCACAGGGGCCAGAGAAGGATGGAAGATCTGGCCCCTTGAGAGGAAGATGTACTTCTAAAAATGCATATCTTAAGTCCTTTCCCTCATTGCATGAATGCAGAATTTTAAAAATCCAAGAGTGAGTCTGCTAATGATATTCTTCATCATTTGCAGCAGAAATATAATATTAACATGGTATTATTGTCTGAAAGCCAGGCCTCTGTCAAGGTGCTTAATTACTTTCTCCGATTTCATTTTTGCTGCCACTGACCTGATAAATGGAAGAGAGAATATGGTTTGTCATATTCTCTTTGAATCTAAGCACACTAGTTTCTATTCTGCCTTCTTATAATGTTGTAAACTTTTCCAATAACAGATATCCCCATATCTTTGTTGGTTGCAAAATATATGCAATTTTGCAAAGAAGTTTCCTCCCGAAGGCTGTAATTTCTCAACAAACCATCTGCTATATCATTTTCTTTCCCAGAAAAAAGAGAGGTTGAGAGCCAGAAATAATTTCTGGATGCTCTACGCCCAATACCTGATCTAACTAACATCCACAGAGATTTAGAATCTTTTTTTTTATCTTGCTGCATAAAATAATGTCCAGTTGTCTGGCAATACCAAAAACTGAGTGCTCGTTACAAATTCTGGGTTTGATAACTCCCTCCAAGTGGCTAATAATGCCAGCTTGTTCATACTTAATTTCATTTGTTTCTCCTCTTGAGTACTTTATCTTATTGCCTACAGTTGCCTGGTCCTTTATTTGAGACATCTGTCTATGCTGTTCCTGGTGTAGAAAATGACTGAAGCGATACTAATAAAGGAGACTGTATGGTGTAATAGGCCCCTATAAATACCCTCCAGAGGTTGACTTGAAAATGCCACAATATGTTTCTAATGGTCTTTAAACTTCTTGAAATCACATGTCAAGGATATGTGTTTCTGAAGAAAGAGTCACATTAAGGAAAAGTCGGTAAGAAAGGGACTAATCATCCCAATGAATTGGCTATTAATTCTTATGGAATTTGCTGAGTCCAATAAACATTTGAATTGGACACTAAATTCTTATTTGGAAAAGGAAACCTCCAACACTTGAGCAAAAAATAATGGAATTCTATGGACTGAACTTGTGTAATTACTTGCTGACTTTTTCATTTGTAATATAAATGCCAGTGTCAAGACTATACAAATAGAGTGATAGGGGAGGCAAAAGAGCACATCCAGAATTCTGCTGCTATGGTATTGCACTATGATGAAGGCAGATTAGCACCTTTACCCCTAAACTACTTAGGAAAGAAATTTTAGAATGACACTGGCTTTAGGATTGTACAAAATGACTAGGAGTGAACAAAACCACAATCTCTCCTCACCAAATAATTTTTTGTTTTGTTTTATTAATAAAGCTATTTCTTTTGACAAGTTCCATATGACTGCTTCTTTTAACTTTTGGACAGTGAACAAAAAGCTTTATCATTTTCTTTAGCATCCTAAATTATTAGCACCCTCCAATACACCCACCGATGGGGAATCTTGTATGTCATCTTTGAGGACAGTTATCATTTCCTGTTTCAAATGCAGAATATAAAATGTATGGGTGGGATTTATGATTCAAGATGCTAAAGAGACATACAACATGTCCAAAGCTATACTCTGGAAGGTGGTAGATGAACTGTCCACTGGCTCCTAGAAGGTTCAATAACTTTGAAATCATCAGGTGAAAAAAAAAACACCTTTGGAATAAAGGTACTAGGCTGCAGACTGTGTGAACATTAGAACATAAGAACGGCCATACTAGGTCAGACCAATGGCCCATCTAGCCCAGTACCCTGTCTTCCACAGTGGCCAATGCCAGATGCCCCAGAGGGAATGAACAGAACAGGTAATCCTCAAGTGATCCATCCCCTGTTGCCCATTCCCAGCTTCTGGCAAACAGGCTAGGGACACCATCTCTGTCCATCCTGGCTAATAGCCATTGATGGACCTATCCTCCATGAATTTATTTAGTTCTTTTATGAACTCTGTTATAGTCTTGGATTTCATAACATCCTCTGGCAAAGAGTTCCACAGGTTGACTGTATGTTGTGTGAAGAAATACTTCCTTTTGTTTGTTTTAAACCTGCTGCCTTTTAATTTCATTTAGTGACTCCTAGTTCTTGTGTTATGAGAAGGAGTAAATAACGCTTCCTTATTTATTTTCTCCATACCAGTCATGATTTTATAGGCCTCTATCATATTCTCCCTTAGTTATCTCATTTCTAAACTGAAAAATCCCAGTTTTATTAATCTCACCTCAAATGGAAGCTGTTCCATACCTCTAATCATTTTTGTTTCCCTTTTCTGTACCTTTTCCAATTCCAATACCTCTTTTTTGAGATGACGGGACCACATCTGCACACAGTATTCAACATGTGGGCATACCATGGATTTATATACAGGCAATATGATATTTTCTGTCTTCTTATCTATCCCTTTCCTACTGATTCCCAACATTCTGTTAGCTTTTTTGACTGCCGCTGCACATTGAGTGGATGTTTTCAGAGAACTATCCAGAATGATTCTAAAATCTCTTTCTTGAGTGGTAACAGCTAATTTAGACCTCCTCATTTTGTATGTATAGTTGGGATTATGTTTTCCAATGTGCTTTAATTTGCATTTATGAACACTGAATTTCATCTGTCATTTTGTTGCTCAGTCACCCAGTTTTCTGAGATCCCTTTGTATCTCTTCACAATTTGCTTTTGACGTAACTATCTTGAGTAGTTTTGTATCATCTGCAAATTTTGCCACCTCACTGTTTACCCCTTTTTCAGATTGTTTATGAATATGTTGAACAGCACTGGTTCCAGTACAGACTCCTGGGGGAAACCACTATTTACCTCTCTCCATTCTGAAAACTGACCATTTGTTTCCTATCTTTTAACCAGTTACTGATCCATGAGAGGACCTTCCCTCTTATCCCATGCCAGCTTACTTTGCTTAAGAGCCTTTTGTGAGGGACCTTGTCAAAGGTTTTCTGAAAATCTAAGTACACTATTTCTTATCCCACATGCTTGTTGACCCCCTCAAAAAAGTCTAGTAGATTGGTGAGGCATGATTTCCCTTTACAAAAACCATGTTGACTCTTCCCCAATAAATTATGTTTATCTATGTGTCTGATAATTCTGTTCTTTACTATAATTTCAACCAGTTTGCCTGGCACTGAAGTTAGGCTTACCGGCCTGTAATTGCCGGTAAGCCTAACATTCTTAATTTCAAGACAGTAGGTGCCATTTTCAGAAGTTTTGGTAAATGCCCATTGAAATACTATTAAAACAGAGCTTAATTACAGTTATACTAGATAAAAGCATGGTCTTTGATCCTAGGATATAAATAAAACTGTTACATATTATCTAAAACTAACATCAGCAAATCAATAGCTACAGCAATTGGGGAAAGAGGAAGGGTGAGGAAGCCCTCTTCTCTTTACCCCCAGTAGCCTTTGGTGCATTCCCCCAATGTGACCCACAACATCAGCTACTGCCTCCACAAGCCTTCTGGGGACAGAGTTCCAGTGCTCCCAGATAAAATGGCTCACTGATTTAGGACTACCACCTTCCTCAGTGATTGAAGCCTACTTGAATTACATTAAAAAATGTTCGCTGTACAAAGACAGCATAGATAGTATGGAGGGGTACCTAGAGCTGAGTTTCAGCCTAAAATGCTCAGAACCCCGGCCTTCAGACAAATACAGTACATCAAACTCTACAAAGACAGTATTGCCAACTTTCCAAAACTTTATTGCAACTCCCACGATATTTGGTGTTTTTTCTCAGAGCAACAGCTGCTGGAGACAAATGTTTATGTGAGAATATCAGCTTTTTTTTTTTTTTTAAAGAAAGTTTCTAGCCCTCATGATTGCAGAGAAAAGATTGAAAATGTGACCCAAGCATACCATAAAGGGCTGAAAACCAGAAAGCAAATAAAAAGAACCCCAAACTTCCAAAAAAAAAAAAAAAAAAAACCTTTAATAATTTTTAAGCCAGTCTGAGGATTTTTTGTGTCGTGACTCATGAATGATGTTTTTGAATGTTTGTGGCTGGCAAATCTGCAAAGACCTCAGAGAGTGATTGTAGCTTCAAATACAGAGAGCTGTACATGCCACAGAAGGTATGTCTACACTGCCACTGGGAGTGAGATTCACATTAGTGGGACTCTAAAAATAGCTGTGTGGACATTGCAGCACCAGTGGAGGCTCAGACTAGCCACCCAGGCTCAGACCCAGGGGGTAGGGTGGGCTTGAGCTTGGATGGCTAACTCAAGCCAGTGCTGCAATGTCCACACTATTGTTAGCATAGTAGTGTGAGCCCCACTGACACAACTCTATCTACTCAGGCTGCAAGGCCCACTTCCAGGTGCAGTGTAGACATATATATAGACTACAGCAATAAAACTAAAAAGATAGCTATCTTTAAAATATATATTAAAAAACTGCCAAAACTCACAGGAAAGGTGTTTCCAAAGTCAGACTCGAGCAGCATCCACAAGATGAAATCCTAC
The DNA here is from genome assembly GCF_002925995.2 of Terrapene triunguis. Taxonomy (NCBI): domain Eukaryota; kingdom Metazoa; phylum Chordata; order Testudines; family Emydidae; genus Terrapene; species Terrapene triunguis. The sequence goes on along the minus strand of NW_020664446.1, from coordinate 48,728,296 downwards.
CTGTTGGTGCTGATACAGTCTGTTCTGTTTCTGTAGCCTTTTCATGGTGTAACAGGGTGTTAGGTGACAAAGCACAGCTCACTGTACCACAGACTTTGTATACTAGGGTCGACATAGTTGCCATATTAGTTTCTCTTAAAATGAGAAAGATCTAAATGGAGACAGGCTGAAAAACTTGGCAAATGAAGAAATTACCATGCTGCCAGGGCATGTACCATATTTTCACCATTTACTGAGGTGATAAATTAGTGGTAGAAGGGCAGGGGAGTGAGAGAAGGGAAAGAGGCCAAGTTTTTGCTGGATAATTTCCTCTTTGGATCTGTAGATTCCACAAAATAAATGAGCTCTCATTTTTAAAAAGGAGACTACTGGTAAAACTAAGTGTAATTTGCCCACAGATGTAACTTTTCTCTAATAACCAAAGCAACTACTGTAGGATTTTTAAATCATGGCTTTCCATTATTCAATACAAAATGAATGCTGTTAAGGAACTGGAAATCTAAATCAGTACTTCAGACAAAGAATGGTTTATAGATATGAGAGAAATAGTAGTTCATGAACGTCTCCTACATAAACTGCAAGTTGACATGGCAAAGGAAATATAATGCATTTTAGAGACTATTAAATAAACAACGGATACTCACATTTTGAGGTAGAGATACTGCAGTATTAATAGATGGCATCATGGCAACAGTTTTGGACCACTCCAGTTTCTATATTACTTAATGTTTAGTCTTTCACTCATCTTTATTACATGACGTCTTTCCTCTTAACTAGTCTTCTGCATGTTTGATAGCAATAATTAGCAACAAGTCTGTGAAAGTTCATGTACAAGTGAAGTGGATAGTTACCCCATACATTTCTAGAAAGGGAAGGATTACAGTGAAAAGATGGTAAACTTTTGTTGCAGTGGTTATCCTAATTATTCATTATTTATATTCTTAGTTATGTTGTTATATTTGACACTATAAGAAGTATACTGGTACTTCTGATAAATGTATCTCATGCTTTGTATATGAATGTATTTCTAATTTTATGAACTATAACTTCAGAGTAGCATGTTAATGCATTATTCTCCCTCTCCAGAATTGCTGTGGCCAGCATTGGCCCAACAATGCTCCGCACCATTATGGTGACAAGTGTGAATATACAGAGGTTGCTTGGGTTGTATTACAGCACTCAAAGCTGGACGAATGCAGAACTGGAATTTACGCATGGCACCACCAAGCAGATGAAGCAGGAAAATGTTCTAGAGCAACAGCAGCAGTTCCTCTGGCAGCAGGAGAACACTCTGAAGCAGTAGCAGCAGATGAGGAGGAAGAAGAGGACTATGCCAAGCTGTTGGAACTAGAGGACCAGTTCCTAGATCAGCTACACAGCTTTTTGTGCCGTTTCTGGACCTGGGAAACCAGCGTGGATTAGTGAGAGGGGATTGTTTTGCAAAGCTGGGATGATCAGCAGTGGCGAGATAACTTCAGGATGATAACCTCTTTTGAGACCTGTGCAGAACTGACCCAAGAGCTGAAGTCACAGTGTACGAACACGAGGTGTCCCATATCTTCTGGAGGGATAGATTACCATTGCCATTTGAAAGCTGGCCATCCCAGAATGCTACTGGTCTGTAGCCAACCAATTTAGCAAGGGTTGTTGGGGCAGTTCTCATGCAGATTGCTATGCCATTGATAAGGTGCTGTCTAACTAGTCATAATGCTGGGAAATGCTCAGGAAACTATCGATGGCTTTGCATATATGGGTTCCCAAATGATATTAGTACAACTAATGGAACTCATGTGCCTATCACTTTTTCATGCCCTCAGGTTGGCCAGCTCTCAGCAGGAGATAGAGGCCCTGTCCTTGACAATCTGGCTATTGCAGGTGCTATGGCTGTGGGAATATGGCAAACAAAATCACTTATTGTTCATATGCCAGTCAGGCCATGATAGCATTGTTTTAAATATGAATGTGATTTTTACCTCCCTCAGGTTCTTCTCAGTCCTGGGGAAACTTCAGAGAGAAGCAGTCTGCATGTCAGGAGGTACTGGATTCACTGGGATTTGTCTGCACTTAGGAAAGTTGGGGGGGTTGCTAGGGGTGGAATTATGTTCCTGTTTTGGTTTTGCAATTTTGTTTGTGCACTGGAGGAGCTTCTAGAGCAGGGATCGGCAACGTTCGGCATGCGGCTCACCAGGGTAAGCGCCCTGGCGGGCCGGGCCAGTTTTATTTACCTGCTGACGCGGCAGATTCGGCCGATCGCGGCTCCCACTGGCCGCGGTTCGCCGTCCCGGGCCAATGGGGGCGGCGAGAAGCCATGGCCCAGCACATCGCTCGCCCGCGCCGCTTCTCGCTGCCCCCATTGGCCCGGGACGGCGAACCGCGGCCAGTGGGAGCCGCGATCGGCCGAACCTGCCGTGTCAGCAGGTAAATAAAACTGGCCCGTCCCGTCAGGGTGCTTTCCCTGGCGAGCCACGTGCCGAACGTTGCCGACCCCTGTTCTAGAGTGTCAGAGGAGTTGGGGGTGGGGGTAGAGTGACCTGGTGGATAACCCCCTCTACATCCTGTTCAGGCTGTCGTGACTTTCGATGACGTTCTGCTGATGTAGGTGGCTAGGAGCAGAGAACGGACTTATTCAAAAACGCAAAGGGCAGACCAGTCAGATGCACCAGTAAGTTATTCACCAGGATGGTCCTCCCAGAAATGCTGCAGGACTGCAAGGGATTTGCAAACTATGCTGGGGGGTATGGGTGTGCAGCTATTCCCTATAATGTGTGAAATGAAATACAGCAATTTCTCAGTCTCCAGTTCTGCTATATCTCCCTTGCAGAGAAAAAATAGACAGGGTCCTGCAATGATTGTCAGCTACAATGCATGATACAGGGCATTTGTACTTCAGCAGGGAGCAGTATTGTTTGTACCTTTACCAGCCATGCAAGTGTCCATTTATACCTCATGTAAACCACAAACACTCACCAAACTTCTTTTCTGGTAACCATTGGCTCAAAGGGCTGAATTTTGCACAAATGAATGCTTTTGTTCTTTGAATCTGCTGTGGGAGGGGAGGTGTGGTAGAGCCTGCAGCTGTGCCATGCTGACAGCTGCCATTTTGAGACAGCAGAGTGGGTGGGGGGGGTTCGCTGGTTAGGACAGATGAGGGGAGTGGGAAAGGAAAATGCGCTTCATGGCGTGGTCCTGAAAACTGTTGACAAAACAGTTGCAGCACCCTGTCTCTGTTTTTCTCCTTGGTTGCTGAATAACACCGCAACAGTCCACTAGGTAATAAAAACTTCCCCCTCCTGGAGTCCAGTTTATTTAGTCTTTACACAGTCTGGTCCTCCAGGCCCCGGCCCCAGTTCAGTGTCTCACTCTTAGGTACAGAGCCCCTAGCTCTCCTTCTCAGAGCTGGGTCCCGCTTCAGTCACCACTCCCAGACTTTACCTGGCTGGAGCTCAGCTCTCAGGTCTGACTTTCAAACTCCACTGGTGTCAGGGTCTTCCTCCTGCCTTAGCAGGCTACTCCCAGTCCTCCTAGCTGGGGCAATTACCCTGTGTGACAGATACAGGAATTTCCTGCAATATCATTGAAAGACCTTTATAGTACTACATTTATGTACCATTGTGGTCTGGGGTTGTATGTAACCTCTCTAGTGGGGAGATGTGAAAGATATTGCAACCCCATGCAGTCTGGTTGGGGTACATTGATTTAAGTGAATGGTTTATGTAGGATTGTGTTCTCCTCCATGGGGGAGGGCTAAGCACAGTTCCTCCAGGAATTAAGAACAGTGTGGGGTAATTAGACAAATTCAGGCAGGTTGTAACACCTCCAGAGAAGTACTACCACCTGGAGAGTCTCAGACTATTTCAAACTAGATTCTCCAGAGACCAATAGACAAAGAAAGGATTTTTGGATAAATAGCCTGAGTTTAAACTGACTCAGGCCCAAATGGACAGGACCTTCAAGGGGGGCCCCCAATCATTTCAGAAGGGTTGAAAGGACTTGATCTGCTAGGGCGCCATAGACAGATGAGTGATCTTTGGTAAGCTTTTAGCATGTGATTAGGTTCTTTTATTTTTATGTTTTCTGTGTAATGCTTCTACCTTAAGCACGCACATTTATTCTGAGAAGACGCTATATAGTAACTTATAACTGTGGGCAATACACGCGTCAGAGCCTTTGGAGACAAAGCAAAGTACAGATGCTGGCTGCTTAGGCAGTTTGGCTTGCTGGAGATATCACAGTATATTCCAGGGAGTGGGGAACCCTTAAAGCCCCCAGTCAGGAGGAGGAGGGATTCAGGTCTCTGCCCAAGAGAAGTGCCAGCTGGGAGCTGGAAACCTTTAAGTGGGTACCATGAAGGGACTGCAGAAGGGGGGATATAAGTGCAATTACCCTGAAACTTTGATGCGCTGCAGGAGCCTTTCCTCACTCTTTGCCGTCTCTGCCACAGCTACCTGAGCTTCTTGGCTTCTCTGCAGATTTTTGTTGCTCTTATAATGGAAATCACCTGGTTCCTCTCCAGAGTGGTTCCTCAGTAATCAGGGATGGCTGGCCCCAGGCCTTCCAGCCCTTTGGGGCAAGCCACACTGCTATAGGCTGCTTGCTCTTTATCTGGTATTGCTTGGTGACCCCTTGCAGAAATCTGCTTTGCAATATCCACAAAAAGGTCTTTATTCTAGTGGCTGGTCACAAGAACTTCCTGAACCAACACTTCTCCCCAGACGGCAATAAGATCCAGGGTCCTAGTGTGGTTCCAAGTGGCCACTCTAGGCATGTTGTGGGGCTTCTGATGTGCTATTCACAGCTGTCTCATAAGAACGATTGGGATCTAGGAGCAAATTGGCAAAAGCTAGCACAGTGCCATCTTTTAAAGGTCAGAGATATCATTCTGGGAACTTGACACCAGAGCAGAGGAGGTCAGTAACTGTTGACTCGCAAAGCACTGTAGGATAGTCCTTGGAAGCATGCAAGAACTGGTACACAGAATTGTGTCCACATGAATAATAGAACAAACTAATTCAATTTGAAGCCAAACTAGTCCACTTCGCAAGAGTTCTCCAGAGTTTGTGATAAATGTGGCATTAGTGTGCAGTGATGGATTGTGTCATGTGTATGCAAGAATTTTTAAACCAGATTAACTTGATTTGATCCAGTTTAAAACTTGTGTAGACAAGACCTTAAATAGGTTACAGATAGAGGCAGATAGGACGGAGTCAAGAAGACAGAAGCAGAGAAGTTTCTCTTAAGAAAATCTCTTCTTTTTTTTTGTTTTGTTTTTGTTTTTCTTGTAGACATTCAGCTCAAGGAAGTCAATAGGAAGTGATAAGCTTACAGTTCAGAGAGGGCAGAGAGGGTTTGCAGGTCTTTTCCTGTTTCTTACTTGTCTGACATGCCTCAGATTTCCATCATCCCTCAAGTCTACCCTTTCCCACTACCCCACCTTGCCATGAAGAAGCCTCTCTCCCTAAATTACTAGCATTTCTTTGATATTTTCCTCACTACCACACATGACATTTCCCTTCACCCATCTCTCACCAGTGGAACTAGGTGGGGAATCTTCTTCTATACCTGCTTGCACTACTCTTGGCTCTATTTAGCATATATATTTATATATAAAATAAAATAAATGTTTATTAAGAGTAGGGATGTCCCAGTAAGCAGATTAAGTAAGGGACACTTTATGGAATATGGATAATATCATAATTCAAAATAATTAGATGTGAAAACTGGCAACTACTATTGCTATAAATATGGTTATGCCAGAGAGGTTAGAAAAGATGTTTCAATGGGGATGCTTAAAGGTATTTTAGTACTTCTTTCACTATTGAGTTTGCATGCAATGGATGCAGCTACAAAAGAGGGTTCATGTGCATATGGAAAAGGCAAAATATGAAATACATATTAGCTACAAGAACAAGCCAAGTATAGTTTGTATGTCTATTTTTTTCTTTTGCCAAGAATTAATAGTATCAGAAAATGAACATTTCTTAATAAAGGCTGTGTTACTGACACACCTATAGTGACTTCAGAACTGGTGTCTAACTTATTGTTCATTGACATCAAGGACTAAGTTTTCAATGGAGCCTCAACATACCTTGCATTTGTGCATGCACAGCTCTGAGTGAACGCAACACTGGCACGCAGACTTTTTGAGCAGCATCCCAAGCTTGGACATGGTATAATCTTTACATCAACCAAATCTATTACTTGTTTGCACAAGTGATGGAATCAGTCATCTGCACGTGTAGATGACAGTGCTAAAAAATGCTCAAACATTTGTATGTGCAAAGCTGCATAATGGAGGCCATGTTTTGAAACGTTGGCATTTCAAATATTGACATGCTGGTAAAACAAAACCCAGCATATTCAATAAAGTGAAACACAGGCATCCATATTTAATACGACATGGTTTCAGAGCTGGTGCACAATCAAGGAAGGAAACTAAAGTTTATGCCAAACACAAATTGACGTACAAACCTCACAAACCACCATGAACAGCTGTTGGCCAGGAAATCCTTTATATCCATCTAGCATGGGCAGAAAACGGCAGAAAAGTGTCAGGATACAGCTTTAACATCTGTTAGCTCAACAGATGTTAGAGCAGCCCAGATTTTCAAGAACAATACTGTGCCACTGGCAGTTATCTTTTGGATATCAAACCAGATATCTTTTCTGGTTTTGACATAGATATCCTGTTATGACATGACTCTTTATAGCAATGAGATCTCATGATAATGCAGCATAATGAATAATTATGTTGACATGATCATATGACCCACACTCACATGAGTAGTCCCAGAGAACTCAGCCTGCACCACTCAGCCTGAGCCTAGTGTTGAACCTCCCATTGCTGAGCAACCTTATAGAGAAGCTAACTTGCGGCCATCTAATTGAGGCTAATATTCTAGACCTGGCCTGAATCCAGATTGTGCTGGGACATGGGACTGAAACTGCTTTAGTGGCACTGATAAATGATCTCCTGCTATCAATGGATAGATGACAGACATCCAATCTCCTCCTCCTGCAACTTTGCAGCATTTGACACTATCATAGAATCATAGAATATTCATCATGAGATCCTGCAGTCTCACTAGAGAGGTGACAGGGGTCCAGGATAATGTGTTAAAATTGTTTGAGTCCTTTTTGGATGTACCCAATGACTAGTAATGGGAAACTGCACCTGCACCACTAAACCCCTCACTTGTGGAGTCCCGCAAAGACCAGTGCCCTCTCTGGTCTTTTTCAGCATCTACATGCAGCCACCAGGTGAACTGGCCAGATGACATGGACTTAAGTGCCAGAAATATGCAGATAAGACACAGCTCTACTTCACCACATATGACTAAACTACTGCCACCAACATGGCCCTGTGTTTGGGCAAGATCAGCTCATGGATGAAGAATGGTGATGCTGGTGTGTAGAGAAAAGCTTTTTGAAGAGTTTGCAGCCATGATGGAGTCTCCTTTGGTTGAACATGCACACCCACGATTACTCTATTCAGTCCACAATTTAGGAGTGCTCCTGGATCCCGCTCTGGTGCTAAACTCTCACATAGATGAATCTGTGAGTAATGCTTTCTACCACCTCTCTCTGGCTGAGTAGGATACTCCATCTGTCCTGGAAGACAGTGACCCAGTCTCAGTTATTCACACCTCCGTCACCTCTCAGCTGGACTAGAGCAACATAATATACATAGACATGCAGCCTTCATTGCTTAGGAAACTGCAACTACAATAGAATGTTGCGGCAACTCTCCTCGGCAACATGGGCTACTGTGAGCACATAAAACTATCTTCTACTCTTTATGCTGCCTTCCCAGAGAACACTTAATCAAGCTCAAGGTCTTGGTCCTTATCTGCTAAGCACTCAATGGCCTGGGCCCAGGATAAGTAAAAGATTGCATAAAGCACTGGGATGAAGATCATGGTCAACAGCTTTGCACCTGAGGAACAGTGGAGCTTTCTACCATAAGGATATAGCTAATCTACGCAGAAGACCCAGCTGTCTGTGGGCCAGTCTGAGGCTGCGGAAAGAACTCCCCCAGGAAGTAAAGACCATCCCAAACCTCACCACCTTCTGCTCCAAGTGTAAGGCAAACTTCTTTGACCTGGTCTTCTCCAACAAACAAATCGTAGCATATACATTTTTTTAAAAAAAATCCCTACCAAAACAAAACATTCCACTGCATGTGTTTCTCCCCTTGGGGAGAGGTTGAGACCAGAGAACTAATACGGATGTTAGTCACATTGCATAATGTAGTACTGAACAGTGCTCAGATACTGCAGTGATATGTGTGACATAAGAACCTACATAGAATAGAGCAATTGGACCTTAAATTAGTATTTTTAAAAAGTTGTTCTCAACATTGTAGTCTCTGTGTAGAGGTTTATTGTGGTGATACAAGTCTGATGAGTTCCCTCTCCCCTGGACACTCACAAGGCTGCTGTTCCAGACCCAAACTGGGTAGTGTTTAGGCACGGTCTCTCTGGCTCCAAGCCTTTAGGCACACACTCCACATACAGACCCAGTGTCTGAGGGTCCCCACTGCAGAGGGGTGTCATAGTCCAATTGCTTAGGCCCTGAAGCTAGCACTGGCTCTCCTGAGCCACCCTAGTAGCTGCTGCAGGCTCCCAGATTTCCATAGAAGCTGTGGACCCTCGGATTTAGTACTTCTCTTTGGGGGTGGGGTGGGGGGGCAGCTACAGGACTGTGTAAATAAGTAACACACTGACTCTGTAAAGGAAATTCTAAACACTCACATGCTTTACTCTGCAAAAGCACAAGAGATCTACAGATCTTTAGAAAAATAAACACATGCATGCAAGATACTGCCTCAGTTTCCTCACCCTCCTGAGAGTCCTTTGGGTCTTACTGTTTTGCAGGAAGTCCAGGATTCTTCTGCACCCCTTCTTCTCCTGCCTCATCTTGTTTTCTGGTTCTGGTCTCTTTCTGCTTGACCACACACAGAAGCCTTCCTGCTTATAAGTATACTTTTGGTTATGAGTTCCAGTGTGAGCAGTCAGTAGCCATGCTGCATTCAGGTGCATAGCCCCCTTTGTCTCAGAGCGGAGATGGAGCTGATAAGAGTCATTAGCAAATCATTAGTCCTTCCAGGGAGTCTTCAGTGCCCTGCTAAGGCAAGTTTCACCAATGATTGATGGTCAATATCTGTGCCAGTTCCCCTCCTCTTATCATAAGAGGTATGATGCAGTGAAGGATGACCATAAGAATATAAATATACCGAGAGTTCATAAAAATCAAAATGGAATACATAAGTTCACATAGTCAGATTCTCAAACTGTCAGACCTGGGCTTCAGATTAGTTTGTTGTATATCGCACTATGTAGCGTTGCGAGACCCACCGGCACGGGCCTCGTGCTGGTCATCTCGGGAATTAGCTCTTTCCAGCCTTTGGAGCGCCCTCTACTGGCATGAGTCTCGCCTGCCTCAGGCCCCATGTCCCTCCCGGACCCCAGTGCCCCTTACCCTGGGATTTTGACCCATCAGGACCCCCACTTTCTGGATCTCCCCTCCCAGGGAAATGCCCAACCCTCTAAGCCCCCTTCACCTCAGTGGCTACTGCCAGTCACCATCTAGCCCCGTTCACTGGGGCAGACTGCAGTGTATCGGCCACTCATCATTGGCAAGGGGGGTTTGGACCTGCTGCCTTTCCCTGCAGCTCAGTACCTCCCTAGGCCTTCCTGTCAGGCCGCAGCCTGGGAGGTCGCCAGACCTGAGCTCCACAGCTCAGCCTGCACCTTCCCCAGCACTGCTCTGTCCACGGTACCCTTTGCTCCTTCAGGCAGCTAGGTCCATCTCTCTCCAAAGCTAGAGAGAGAGGTCTCTTGAGCTCCTGGCTCACAGCCCTTTTATAGGGCCAGCTGTGCCCTAATTGGGCGTGGCCCCAACTGTGGCTCCTTCCCCAATCAGCCTAGCTTTTCCCATGCCGCAACCCTCTCCAGGGCTGCTTTTAACCCCTGTTCTGCCGGAGTGGGGCAGCTGCCCCACTACACACTAGTACAAACACAAGCAAGCCCAGCAACCTCACTAAAACCAGATCGGGAAGATTCTACCCAAACCACAAATACCAACTATTGGCATACAGAATTCAGTCCACAGTGTGCCACTCCTTTCCCGAAACCTGGGAAAGGGGAGAGGCTTTGCAGTGTTCCCTTAGAGTCAATAGAATTGGGCAATTTCAGCCAAAGATGAAATTGAGATGCCACAGGCCAAAATACAATCATGAGTCGAAATCCTCCAGAGACTTGCCTGCAACTGATGGGATGCTAGCGCCGCAACTTTATGGATACCTACCAATTCCCTAATTATTGCACCTGCCTGATAGAGTGGCGGCAAGGGGTTGCAGTCATGTAGCAAGTTGGGCTCAATGATCAACCCTGTCCTTCATATCATCATTGGTGTGACCCGGACAGCTCCTTTCTCCAACTTTCTAGTCCTGGCTGGCATTACTCCCTCTGCAATTAGGCATGAAGGTGGGCCCCTGGCCACATTACTGTGTGCAGCCAACTATCAAGACAGCTTACTTTACAATTTCGTCTCAAAGCAACATCAAAAATGCTGGCTAAAGTCAAGATGCTCCTTTTCTGACATAGTTGAGCCTCTCAGACAGTACATCAGATATGACTTTTCTAAAGAACAGCAGCAACAGGCAATGCAGGACTATATTTTGGATCAATAGTGCATTTTTTGGCACATAGACAACTGCATCTCCTATTATCCCCAGATCAGTCCTCGCATGCACCTCAGAACCATCATATGAACAAAGATCCTTCTTTGTTACAACTGGATTGGTTGTGATTACAGGCAGTTTAATTTACATCTTAACTGTTGGGGCTTCTTGAGTGATCTGTCCAGCCTCCGGGGAGCTCCAGAACAAAGAGGATGACATGTGGTTATGGACTGCCCTCTTTATTACATTGATGGGGATTGATGCGCTTGATGTCTCCAGATGAACATGCTGTGATTGTGGCTAGATCACTTACCCAACATATAATTAATTGTTTGTGCTGTCAGAAGTCATGCACCAGAAGAAACAATAGCAGAGAAGTGCAAAGTTGAAGGCCCCTCACCAAGAATTCCTTGATGGTGGCGGCTTCTCATTAAACTGAGGGAGTTCCAGCTCAGGTGTCTCCACTGATCACAACTGAGATGGTCTCTCACCTGTTATGAACTAAGGATGAGAGAGTCATCTTTGGCTCAGTTCTAATTCTACCTCTGGATTATCTGACCAGCTAGGCCTCAGTTCTGGGGCTGGCATCTGCACGGACAACTCTCACAGGGCTCAAGTCCCCAACACTTCTTGCTGTCAATCTACAGCATGCAACCACAAAAAGTCTATGAAGGAAAAGCAGTGACACCATGAATTAGGAAGTGCAGAAAGAAAACATCTAAATAGGTTTGACTTACTAACTGCTCAGACTCCTCTTTCAGCAAGATAAGGCCTGATCCAATGCCCCTGGAAGTCAATAGAAAGATTTCCATTAATTTCAATGGGCATTGGATCAGGCATTTAATTGTCTTGTAGAAAATTCTCTCTTTTCCAGATGTAATGATACTGCGATGTTGTTGTGGTTATTGCTATTGGTTCTTTGTAATTAGGTCTACTTCCTTCCTTTAAAAAATAAAATTAAAAGTCTGTTGTTGTTTGTGATAGCACCTGTAATGTGCTAGGTACTTTGTGTGGAAAGAGGGATAGTCTCTGCCCCGAGGAGCTTATGACAAACTGACAAGTAGACAGAGGTCAGGGAAAGGGTTCTATAAAAGGGATTTTCTGAGTAGATCAGCAAGCTTCATTATAGGCAGTTCTGCAGAAGTAGGATTTTAGGAGGGACTTAAAAGTGGACAGGGTATGGAACTTGCAGATGAGAAGGCATAAAGGCTACTGACAGGTGGACATGACAAATCTGACATACCTTCAACATTCATTTGGACATTTATGTGCACAAAGACTGCAGGATTTGGGTCTTTGTTGGAGAATAAATATTTAAAATCCTCATATACAATAATGGCCAGACCCAATGGCCAATTAAAGTCAGTAGAAGACTTTCTATTGACTTCAGTGGGCTTTGGATAAAGTTCTAATTGAGAAATATCTATGGAAACATTTAATACTAAGTATCAGGGGGTAGCTATGTTAGTCTGTATGCACAAAAACGACAAGGAGTCCGGTGGCACCTTAAAGACTAACAGATTTATTTGGGCATAAGCTTTCGTGAGTAAAAAACCCACTTCTTCAGATACATGGAGTGAAAATTATAGATGCATGAATATTATACATGAAGAGAAGGGAGTTCTACCTTACAAGTGGAGGACCAGTGTTAACAGGGCCAATTCAGTCAGGGTGGATGTAGTCCACTCCCAATAATTGAGGAGGAGGTGTCAATACCTAGAGAAAGCTTATGCCAAAATAAATCTGTTAGTCTTTAAGGTGCCACCGGACTCCTTGTTGATTTAATACTAAGGAAATTGTCATTTCAGAAAATAGGAACAAAGGAATCCAAACTAAAGGTGGATTTGGAAGTATATGAAAAGTGTTTTATTTAACAACTTTTTTAAACGGAGCTCTACCCTTGTAAGCCAATTAACAGGATCTTTATAAAGAACCAATGCTTTTAATTGTCAACTGTGTTTTTAAGCATCATCTCTTTAATCTTGTATGTTAATCAGGCTAACAAATTTATAATTCGCTGCATAGAAGTAACTTGTCCTGCATACAAGTAACTAGTTAAAATTCTTAATTAGATTATGGTGACTGTGGGAAAAAGTAGTTTTAAAAGTAAAAATCACAGATTGTTATGACTAATGCTGTACAAATTAGCATAAAGTAGTTCAGACAGAATTATCCCAGAGATTTTGCAATTAAGAGCACCTATTAGTGCACTTGCTAAACTTTTATCAATTAATCATTACTCTCTTGACTAGTAAGAACAAAATTGAATATTGTGATATGGGGAGAGTGATTAATTGTAAGTGGCAAATTGCTGACTGGCTCCATTATTACCTTTACTTTAAAGATTTTTAGAGAAAGTGTCTTATCAATTTTATGAATACATAAATTACACTAATGTGCTCAGTATCAGATGGATTTTTCATCCTACTTATTCAGTAGCAATTGTTCTCAAAATTACACAAAAAGATTTACAGTGCATGGGATATCATTCTGGTCACAATTGTCAAAAATGGGACCCTACAATTTAGGCTTCTCGGTCCTTATTTAAACGTTTATCTGGCTTAATTTTCAAAAGTGCTGAGCACCAGCAAATCCCTTTCACTATAGCAGTCTATTAAAATCTTGGCCCTTTACATTATTCAAAATATTTAGCATTTATTATTCCTATATTCCAAAATATAGCCTATCACCTTTTTTATTACTGTGCCCATGAAACAAAATGTGTTTGCTCTATTCTGAAATGTGTGTTTTTAATAGTTTTTTTTTGGTGGGGTGAGGGGGAGGGCGGGGCTATGCAGTCAATCTACAACTGCAATAAATGCTCAGACTACAGTTTTCAAAGCAGGCTACATTTCAATGGGGTTTAGGTTCTTTGAAAATTCCAGTCTTACAGAATGCTAACTAAGGGCCTGATCCGCTACTCATTGAAGTCAGTGGAAGGGAATTTTTCCTTGACTTTAAAACAGGAATCAGATCAGGCTCCAAATTCTGTTAATACCTGAGTATTCTTAGGTTTTCAAGCACTGTGTGATGAAGCCATTTCAGCTGAATTGTCTTAATAAAAATTCAAATTAGAAAAATGTCTCTCTCAGCTAACTCAGTGAGACAATAGCAGAGCAGAAAGGTAGTATTTTCTATAATGCTTATTACCAGATTCACACTGGGATATAGGACAGCCCCTGAAAATCTGGAAACTATCAAGAAATGTGATTTTAAATGCCATGAAATTGCTAGAAGTGTTTATCTTGGCTAATCTGGGATGAAGTCATCACTGCACATGGAACAACTCTGAAATATAGCACATGAAAATCCCCATGGAATAGTTAAGATTTTACATAGCTGAAAGACAAAGGGCTAAATAACACAGGGAAAAAACTAAGGAAGGGTGTTTTAGCAATCAGAGGTACCTCCCTTGTCCCCCACTGCCAAAATACTACTGCTATAATCGAGATCCCCTTTCTAGAGAATTTTTTTGAAAATCAGTGTCCCTGAGGTTCCCTCACCCAAACAGATTTCATATGAAGATATATCTTTGCCAACAATTTCTAATGCTCCCTATGCTCAATATCATGATAGTTAACCACGGTTGCTGAGCATACTACACTACTAAGAGTACCAGGTCCTTCTTAATAGTGATTACAACACAGCATCTGGGAGAACAGTGAATAACTTATTGCAATTAAAGAGACAAGGTGGGGGAGGTCATATCTTTTATTGGACCATCTTCTGTTGGTGAGAGAGACAAGCTTTTGAGCCATACAGAGCTCTTCTTCAGGTCAACTACAAATACACTGCTTACTGCAATTAAGTAATATATGTAGCATCATAAATGTGTGCAATGCTGTACAAACGTCATAGACTGAGACAATCCTTGTCCCAAAAGTTGTAGCCAGAAGTCTGATCAATGCCCATTAAAGTCAATGGAAAGTTCCCTATTGCCAGTTCTTGCTAACAAGCACAGTGCTAACTTACTGTGACTGGTTCCACGGACTTCAAGCATTACGCTTTGGTTTCACTCCTGCAAATAGGCTAAGTTAGATCAGATAAATACAAAACAGGTCATCAGCTGGGGTGAAGAATTGGATCAGGAAGTTAAATCACCAGGCCATTTTTAGCTAATAAATGAAATTTTGAAGTATGTTGAATCTCTTTTAGAACCATATGCTGGATAGATTGTTTGATCAGAAAAGCAAGGGTAATGAAGGGTGCTGCGAGGATGCTCTTAGGCCCCCACTCTTTGAATCTTAGGGGCAAATTCAAGTGGTGTAAACCTGTCTCACTTCAGTGATTACCATTATTCTTAAGATTGCCATGTTACATTTTATGTTCACGGCATACAAACAAGGAAATTAGATTTTAAAAAACAAAACAACATAAATGACTCTTTTGCTAAGGCCACAACATAACACTACTGTTATTCTTAGAATGCAGAATGATAACACAGAAGAACCAAAAACAGGGACATACAAAGCAGGCTGCTCCCTGAGGGAGAGACGCACAACTCACTCCACTGTGTTCTAAGATGGCTCTTTGCAAGACTGACTGCTGAGGCCCAGATCCCATGCTTCCCTACAGAGCCCCCTAGCCTGAACACAGGATCAGGAATTACCCCCCCCCCCCCCCCCCCCCCCCACACACACACACAGAGCGATGACTTGCAATTCCAACACAATCCTCAATATACCACACTACCCTCTAGGTCATTCCCAGCTCTATTCACCTTCTACTGTATCACACACACATGTGCTCTCTTGCGCACACACACACACTGCTACCAGCTCCAATATCTTTCATGTCTGAAAGTATCTAGTAGAGCAGGTGCACTGGAATTAACTTTCTTTCATAATTAAATTCTTTAATGTATCTAGTGAATGTTTGAGTATTTATATGACTCTAGCATACAATGTATACCATACTCCACTACCATATATGCATTAATTTCAATTACATTTCATAACACAATTATAGAAATTAATCTAAATTAAATATTTCCCCCCAGAGCTTGGATTCAAGGCATGTGAACCACACAAATGATACGTTATTCAGTGAGTGTTTGGAGCCAAAGGGGAGTTGTGAAATCATTAAAGGTAGTCATATAATACATGGTTGTAATGGGGGAGCCACTAATGGCATCCTCTAGTAACACATCAAGAAGAAAATATCTGCTTAATAAAATGTAATATTAATTAGAGAGCTCACTTGAATCCCCACTCTGTGATTGGTAAAGTGACCAAATGTGTAGTTTCAACAAACTGCAATGAAAATTGCAGAACATATAATGATCATTGTAGTCAAAGGTTTGAAGACTTTCACTGCCTCTTACTGGCTTTTCATAACCTCCCCACTCCTTAGGGGCTAAGGATTTTAAACAGGTTAACCCTCTTCCCCCATCAAATGCAAGAAATCTTGAGTTAGCATTTTAAATTATTCATTTGCACAAAATGGTTACACTCTTTCCCTCTCCTGCTTCAGATGCTTTCTAAAGACCCATCTGTTCCATGAGACACGCACTAGCTTCCAAACTCAGTCTTTGTATTAACTGTACTGCACCTGTTATTCTCTAAGTGCTTAGGGACTGCGACTCCATTTTATACATGATGCTGAGTGGTGACCCAAAGCTAGTTGAAGCCAATGAGAGGCTTTCTATTCTCTTCAATGGGCTTTGCTCATATACATCATTAATAAATATTGGCAATGATGACAGGGGCCCATCAGCATATAGAGGTGCTCCAGTCCAGGGGGCGGAATGGGCACAGTAATCCAAAGAGAATGAATCTGAAACAGTTTAGCTGAAATTCAAGAGCCAGATCCGCAGCTGATGTAAATCAGCAAAACTCCATTGACTTTAGTGGGGCGACATCAATTACAGCAGCTGAGGATCTAATCCCAGAAATGAAAAATGCACCAGTTTGAAGTTTCAAACATCCGTTATGTGCACTCTCCTTTTGGTGCTCAATCTGTTTGAAAGAGAGAGTAACAGTAGTACAGACAGAGCAGGGAAAGACTACACTGTACAGCAGCTCTCTAAGGCTCTATCTACACTACGGGATGGGGCGGGTTGACCTAAGATATGCAACTTCAGCTACGCGAATAGTGTAGCTGAAGTTGCGTATTTTAGGTCGATTTACCTGGCTGTGAGGAATGCGGCGAGTCGACCACTGCCGCTCCCCCATCGACTCCACTTCTGCCTCTCGCTGCGGTGGAGTTCCGGAGTCGACAGTAGAGCGATCGGGGATCGATTTTATCGCGTCTACACTAGACACGATAAATCAATCCCCGATAGATCAATCGCTATCCGCCGATCCAGCGAGTAGTGAAGACGTGCCCTAAATCTGTCTACCTCTCTGCAGTGATGAGTGAACATCCAGTGATTAATTTTAGATGTTTATCCGGTCCCTATTCAGTGCAAACATAGGGCAGGAAATCTGACAATAGGCTCTCTTGAGATTTGCAGCACTTTCCAATTTAGGCTTGGTTAGACATACTGCTAGAAAAACAATATTTCAATTAATATTGCCAAAGCCAGGAAGAGAAAGGGCACCTTAATAAAAAATATTTACCAAACTTTTTTCACACCTCACAGTAAATTCATTTTGAATTGTGGGCCAAAGTATGGGTCCATTCTTATTTTATCTGAAACAGTTCCTCCAGCCCCAATAGTGATGGACATTTGTTTCTAAACCATGAGGCCAGATTTTGATCTGGGGTATGCCTGTATTAATGTGGAATAATTAAATTGCCATCAAAAGTGTTCAGTTTTATACACCTTTGTAGCTGAGTGCAGAGTCTGGCATTTTGTCTGTGTGGTACAGGGGAAGAGCTCATCATGAACTTTGTTATGCACTTACACAAAAATCTGCTTTACATGAGAGTGAGTTAAGACCCACATTTTCCGGCCCAACTCTACTCCCTTTGCACAGATCCCAGAGTGCAAAGGGAGCAGAAAGTCCCTGTATCTCCCCAGCAGATCTAGAGCTGGTATAGTCAGCTTCTTCATCAGCTATAGGTGTACAAGGCTTGTAAGGAGTATAGCCAGAATGCAGTGTGCTTTAGCAATCCTCTACTGTCATATAATCCCTTGGGGCTGGAGCTAATTGTCATAGGTTAGAGCAGCCTTTAGGCTGCTGTAACCTAATTAAGGGCTGGTGTAGGTTGGTTTAGAGATCAAGGAGCTGAAAGTGGTTCCCTGACTCAGCCTGCCTGTTTGGTTTGAGTGGATGTCAACATACAGGAGAATCTGGGACATTGTGTGTAAATCATTTGTTGATTAGATCCCATGCGTGTGATTCCCTGAATATGATTACATAAATGCTAAAATTAATTGAGTCTATGCTACACAATTCTTTCAAAATATTACAATGATATGTGGAACATTCTTTATAAATTAATCAGGCTCTGAGTTGTATAAAATATTAGGATTTTTCTGAGTTTCTATGCATGAGCTAAGATGTGCAATGAATTCTGTAATAAACTTTTTAAAGCATGTTTTCCCTGCACACAGAACAGCCTGAAGATGATGTTTAGTGTAAGTCTGTTTAAAAGCTTGAGGAAAAAAGTTAATAATCAAATATTGTACTGCTTTCTAGACAACATTTTAGTTATTTATGATTGTGATGAGGCATGACTCACCACTGCAGCACCTCCTGCTGCCCATTCTGGGAATTAGCTCTGGTTCACCAGTGCGCCCTCATTTAGTGGTGTCTCGCTGCCGTTGCTTCTGTCGTCAGGACCCGTGTTGCTCTCAGGGCCGCAGTGTCCTCTTCTGGAGGCAGCCCTTCGGCTGTGCCCCACTTGGTTCTCTCCCCCACTTTCAGCAATCCTGTGCACTGCCACTTGCCTCAGTGGCATGCTGCAGTCCATGGTCTAGCCACCTCCATCAGTGGCAACTGGGGCCAACGGGGGGGAAACCAAGGCCCACCCACTACTCCGGGTTCTGGCCCAAGGACTCTCTAGCTGGCAGCCCCATGCTGAGTCACCTCCAACCCCCACCATCTGTTTCCCTGGGCCACTTCCCTGCTGCCCTAGCAACTTCTCCACCTTTATATCAGGGCCTCAATCTGGCAGCAGTCAGCCAGGAGCTCACTCATGCTCCCCTGTCCCCACCCAGCACTGCTCTGACCATGGTGCTGTCTCTTCTACCTCCTTCAGGACAGCCAGTCCTCCCTCCTCAAACTCCAGTGAGTGACTGAAGTGGCTCTGTTCACCAGCCCTTCTTATGTGGCTCAGCCTGGCCCTGATTGGCTGTCTCTCTAAAACATCTCCCAATTGGCTGTCTCTACAAGCTGTTTTTCTAATTGGCTGTCTCCTGTGCAGCCTCCCTGAGGCTGCTTTAAATCCTCTTCTGCCAGTGTGGGGCAGATGTCTGACCACAATGATGCTATTCAGAACCTTCCACAATGGTTGATTCAGCAGAGGATAAAGTGTATGACTCAGTGAATAAATTTAAACTACATTAATTATCTTCAAACTTTGGATTTAGCAGTATTGGCCTTTCTGTTTCCAAAAGGACACCTTTATGGTCATAAACTACTATCTTTGGATGTGGGGAATAACAGAAACCCAGTGATGTATGCCATGGTGATACATGCCTTGGAAATACCATAGAGATATTAGATTAGATTGTCTGAACAGATACTACAGAATGTCGTCGACTTTTTGGCAATGGCATACAGTGTTGCCTTAACTGAATCTGCAGTAAAGCACAATTGCCTCATATAGTTCATTTTTCAATAAAACTTGGTGTTATCCAAATTGGCTAGTGAGTACTACTATGGCAAACAATTATAGAAAAGTATGTTGCTGTATGTAAGCAGGCAGCCTTAACATATCTACCCTCCTTAGTTATGGCAACATCATATAGATCCCAAACCAATATTAACAATTTGAAGAAGAAAAACCCTTAAAATGGTTAATTTCTTAATGACAAAATGCCCAAATCAAACTCATACCAAGTAGGAACTGCAGAATCATCCTATTGGGGACAGAGTTAAGGTTGTGTGTCTGTGGTTACTTGACTGTTTATTTGCTTAGGGTAGGGATGGTGTGTGTTTTCTGAGAAATATAGATATGTATCTATGAGAAAGTGATATATGTAGTTGTGAAACTTTATTTTGAATTTCCTGGGTTTGAGTTGGGAGTTATTTGCCCTTAGCAACCTTAACTGTTTTGAATTAAGTATTTTCAAAGACTGATAGTTATCTACCTTTAGGGTTGGTAAATATGAATCTGTTATCTTGGCCTAAAAGGGACCATAAATGGAGTGAGTGTAGTTTTCAGTATCTATAAACTGAAAACAGACTGAGGGACTTTGCCCTGAGCTATTTGGGAATATTGCTGTTAATGGGTGGTTTGGCCCATTACTCATCTGCAGCATAAATGACTAAGTGGCTGTTCTGGTGAGAGGAGAAAAAATCCTTTCAGTTTAGCCAGTGAATATCAGTGAGGAATGCAGGGGTGAATATTCTTTGGACTGCTAACAAAACACAAAACTGAAAAATAAATTAACCTTTTCACGTAAAGGAAAAATATCTCATATGGACCAGAAAGTAGTAAGGAAATAATTGGGGGGGGTGAGGGGCAGGGGGAAGAGGAGAATTTTTGTGTAGCTACGAGAAAAAGAAATGTGAAATGCAGAAACTTTCCCAGCAAGAGGTAGGATGGAAACTAAGGCCCCAATCTTGCATGTATGCTTAACTTTCAGTATGTAAATAATCCCTTTGGCTTTACATTTTAACATGTACGTAAGTGTTTTCAGGATCAGGGCCTAAAAGACACACCAGGAAATAAAATAATTCTCAATAAATAAAGTGCTGAATGTTTATTGGGATAGCGCCATTTTAAAGATAATATTGGTGTTAAAGTATCAAGAACCAACAATAGCACATTTTAAAAAAATCACACACACATACCTCACATAGTTGCAAAATCAAGATAATAAATCTCTGTCTCCAAAACTAAAATGTCTATGTCTTGGAACTGTTTGAAACAATTTATGAAGACAACCTTGACAAATAAGTTGAAAATGCTGTCTTATATATATATATGTATTAAGATTTAACTTTACTATTTCTCATGAACCATTGATATCAGTGAGATGTCCATTTAAAAACAGCAGTACAGAAGTACCCCAGGGAACTCCAGCAGGGAAGGTCTTAAAAAAAATTACATATTAAAGAGGCAGGCACTCAAAAGAAACTTGCTAAGTTGTTACGATTAAAAAGAAATCAAAACCTTTCTATAAGCACAAAGCTCTTTCATCATACAAATGAAAATGCATAAGAGCTGCTTGTGGTAAAGCCAATTGAAAGAATCAGCTTAGCATGAAATGCTTCCAGTATATTAATAAAGAAAGATGGACATTTCCCTGATGGAGAACAAATCCAGCCCTTGAAGCTTAAGATGGCAGCTTTGCCTAACAAATGTCACCTCTGCTTATGTTCCAGTGGTTTCTGGTTTCCTGGTGTGCCTGGGAAGTCTCACTTCTAATATTCTATATCAGAAGAATCCTCCAGCCAGAAGGGTAAAAAAAGAAGCTGATATTACATACCAAACAATCAGTGAGCAATGCACCTGGCTGTGATGCTAGCTAAATCATAGTACTGTACAGTGAAAGTTTCCATTTATAATATTATACAGAAAATCTGAAATATGAAAGTGAGCCTGAAATGAAAATATGTTGGTGGGGGTTGGGGGTGCTTGGCATTTACAGAAAAGAAGCATTTCAAATTTTTTGTTTCAGATTTCCCTCAGAATTCACATGTTCTGTTTTGTGTGTTCCTGTCTTCATTCTATATGTGGAAGGTAGTTATAAATGAGGCTACTCTACAGCTACATGTTCATTTATTACTCTGTCATGGGAGAACTGCTACTGTGATCACTTTTTTTTGAAAGAGAAATATTGCAATTCAGTGCAGGAGAAACTGTGGGCTAAGGACACTGTGCCAGTGCAGTCTGGGAACTGACCAGGAAAGCTCAGAGCAATCCAACCAAAAGGTTGGGAAACAAAGTGAGCACAGTTTGTTTGTTCTCGAGCAGCAGCAATGGCCCCTTCCTGGGGTCTCTGTGATTTGACACGGATCAGGTCAGTGGTATTTGAGGAAACATCTCTGGCTCACTGGTGGAGAATGCAGGGCTGGGAAACCACAGAGAAAGGCTGAGTGCAGAGACTCTGAGTCAGAGGTGGTTGAGATGGTAAGGAATGTTTGGGTTCCCTTGAGACCTCTTCCATTCGGTTCTGGAAGAAGGCCTACAGGGAAGAAGGAAGCAAGGATTTGAGATCCTAGAATTGAAGTCACTGTAAAAGTGTGTAAAATGTACTTTATATAAACTTATTAACATGTATATTTAACCATGTTAACTTGTAATAATACATTAGTAATACTAGTACACACTATACTGTATACAGTGGTATAATAGAAGAAATAACATAAGCTATTTATTACAGTGTGTATGTGCATATATATAAAATAAAATACTTTGCATTTTCATATTGCCTTCAATCCAAGGGTCTTAAAACTCTTCACAGACAGTACACATAGTGAATTAAGCCTTACAGTGTTCCTTTGACAGTGGCAATTAGTATTCCCATTTTATGTCTGTGGAAACTGAGGCACTGAAAGGTTAAATGACTTGGCTGCGGTCACTCTGTGAGTAATAATACAACCATGAAAACAGTTTTAATCATTAGGTTAATTAAAAACCCCTTTTCTTTACAAAACCTTACTATTGAGCTTAACATTCAA
The DNA here is from genome assembly GCF_002925995.2 of Terrapene triunguis. NCBI lineage: Eukaryota > Metazoa > Chordata > Testudines > Emydidae > Terrapene > Terrapene triunguis. The sequence continues at coordinate 48,705,874 of NW_020664446.1, read as the reverse complement.
TCTCAGTTTAACAATAAGAAGGCTGAAATAATGGTTGGTTGTGACATCGGGAGGTGATCACTTTTCTGATGTTCATTAAACTGTGGGGGATACCTGGCTATGCATACATAGATTTGTAAGAGAGGAAAAGAGCATACTTGAAACACTGCTCAACCTTCAAAAATATATCTCAAAGTAAATCGAATAAAAGTTAAATGAAGAAACAAACTATACATGAAAGCTGCAATGGAAGAAAATGTACACAATAGACATGGAATCCTCCCAAACATAGAGACAAATTCTGCTCTTGTTTACACTGGGGTGCATCTGGAATAACTCTGACATTAACGTAGTTACACTGGTGTAAATCCAGAGTAAGTGGGGTCAGAACTTGGCCCATTGGATATAGGACAAAGCTAATATGTTTTGCATCATGCAAAATACTTCAAAAGATATGTTTGCAAAATTTCACCCTGTAGAATCACACCTGCTTAAATTAGATACAAAAAAATCACAGAAACTTTTTATCTAGTTGACTGTGTCTGAGATGACCAAATTCTCTCCACACATATGCCAGTGCCAGTCAGGAGTGATTCCAGCTCCACTGTAGTCAATGGACTTAAGTTGGTGTAAGACTAGTGTGCGATGAAAACCAAGTCTTTTGCCTCTAAATTGGAATTAGTGGTATCAATGTTCAGGTTTAACATTAAAGGCCAGATCCTACCCTGATTTTAAGCAACAAACCTCCACTGACTTCAACTACGCTATCCTAATGTACACCAGCTGACAATCTGGCCCAAGGATCAAATAAGTATAATATGAATATATTCCCTGTATTCCTACATTCACTCCAAACTACTTTGTTGAGCAATTGAAATATAAACACAAATGCAAACATTTACAACATAGACATAAGAACATACGAACAGCCATACTGGGTCAGACCAAAGGTCCATCTAACCCAGTAACCTGTCTTCCAACAGTGGCCAGTGCCAGATGCCCCAGAGGGAATGAATAGAACAGGTAATCATCAAGTGATTCATCTCCTGTCACTCATTCCCAGCTTCTGGCAAACTGAGGCTAGGGACACCATTCCTGCCCATCCTGGCCAATAGCCATTGATGGACCTATCCTCCATGAATTTATCTAGTTCTTTTTTTAACCCTCTGGCAAGGAGTTCCGTAGGTTGACTGTGCGTTGTGTGAAGAAATACTTCCTTTTATTTGTTTTAAACCTGCTGCCTATTAATTTCATTTGGTGACCCCTAGTTCTTGTGTTATCAGAAGTAGTAAACAACACTTCCTTATCTACTTTCTCTACATCAATCATGATTTTATAGACCTCAATCAGATCTCCCCTTAGCCGTCTCTTTTCCAAGCTGAAAAGTCCGAGTCTTATTAATCTCTCCTCATATGGAAGCTGTTCCATACCCCTAATAATTTTTGTTGCCCTTTTCTGAACCTTTTCCAATTCCAATATATCTTTTTTGAGATGGGGCGACCACATCTGCACACAGTATTCAACATGTGGGCATACCATGGATTTATATAGAGGCAACATGATATTTTCTGTCCTATTATCTATCCCTTTCTTAATTATTCCCAGCATTCTGTTGCTTTTTTGACTGCTGCTGCACACTGAGTGGATGTTTTCAGAGGACTATCCACAATGACTCCAAGATCTCTTTCTTGAGTGGTAACAGCTAATTTAGACCCCATCATTTTATATGTATAGTTGGGATTATGCTTTCCAATGTGCATTACTTTGCATTTATCAACATTAAATTTCATCTGCCATTTTGTTGCCCAGTCACCCAGTTTTGAGAAATCCTTTTATAGCTCTTCGCAGTCTGCCTGGGTCTTAACTATCTTTAGTAATTTTGTATCATCTGCAAATTTTGCCACCTCACTGTTTACCCCTTTTGCCAGATCATTTATGAATATGTTGAATAGGACTGGTCCCAGAACAGACCCCTGGGGGACACCACTATTTACCTCTCTCCATTCTGAAAACTGACCATTTATACCTACCCTTTGTTTCCTATCTTTTAACCAGTTACCAGTCCATGAGAGCACCTTCCTTCTTATCCCATGGCAGCTTACTTTGCATAAGAGCCTTTGGTGAGGGACCTTGTCAAAGGCTTTCTGAAAATCTAAGTACACTATATCCACTGGATCCCCTTGATCCATGTGCTTGTTGACCCCCTCAAAGAATTCTAGTAGATTGATGAGGCATGATTTCCCTTTACTAAAACCATGTTGACTCTTCCTCAACAAATTATATTCATCTATATGTCTGACAATATTGTTCTTTATTATAGTTTGAGCCAGTTTGCCCGGTACTGAAGTCAGGCTTATAGGCCTGTAAGTGCCAGGATCACCTCTAGAGCCCAAGGTGGAATGCTGCCAAAGTCATATTACGGGGATGATTTTATAAGTCTAGTCTCAACCAGGGAAAAAGTTAGACCAAAATGAATGCCTTGAAACCTTAATCAACGAATTGGAATAAAAACACAAAACCTTAAAACTCAAAGGACTTGCTTGTGGGAGACAGTTAATATCTTATTTTCTAAAAAAAAGTATTATTTCTTATCAAACTGTTGAAGAGAATGTTTTTTGAAAAACGAAATAAGGCAAACACCATTAGTATAGGTCCCAGTGATCTTCTTTCCATCCATGGAGTGAGGGTAGCCAAAGCAGGCACAAGATAGTGAATATGGAAGGTAGGGACAGCAGAGGTTCAGCTGCATGACCATCCACCTGAGGCCAGGATCCTGTGAGATGTAATCTGAAGGTATAGGTAGGTAAGGTATGGGTATAAGTTAAGGCAGTAATGCAATGAGCCTCAAGGCCTGTCAGGCAATAGATTAGCTAAACTCATCAAGGCCTATGGCCCAAAAACCTTAGCATAAGCAGCTAACCAGGAGTAACCCTGGATCATAAGATATCACAAGATAGAATGCTGAAATATGTATGATTAAACTGATGACAGGTAACCACAAAATGCCAGTTTATACCAGCATCAGTAGACATTCAACCATAAGAATGCCATGGTAGAAGGCCTAGTAACCTATGGGAGAAGGACACCCCAGCATTAGTAGGGTGAGGAAATACAGATAAGGAAAAGGGGCTGAAGTCCCTATTGAATATGCATTAGGCATAGTAGGCATTATATGCATTAAGAATTAGTACCATATTATAAACGCTGTATATGGCCTGCGTGCCTTGGGAGATGTCAGAATGACTTCCATTGGTGGTGGTGATGATGATGAGGATGATGACTAGCACTTTGGGTTATTCTGCAAGAGATGGTGTGATTATATAGATTCTCAGATGTGGGATGTTTTGACCATCTTATATTATCTATATGCGTTGCTTGGCTGGAGTGTTTGAGATTTTTGCTTACTGTGCTAATAAAAATATTACAAAGACAAAACACCTTTCCTAAGTGTAAGTGCCTCTCAAGCACACACTGAGTTCCTCATAATAACTAATACCTCTGGCTCTGGTCACAGGACAGAGCCCTGACAAACTATAGTGTTAACTGACTTTTCTAATTAATCATATAACTAATGCTCAATCAATAGAGCAAGCAACAGAGAGCCCTTCATTGCTAAATCTGTGTGCTCAAGGAATTAGGAAATGGAGCTAGGGCGCATGCACTTTCTGTACTCCACTTGTGGCTGCCTGGAAGTTAATGTCCCTAGAAGCAGCTTGCATGCCTGCTGCTCTCTGCAGAAGGTGATACAGCACAGATATGGAGGGGACAATCCAATAGTAGAAGGAGACCTTCCAACCATTGTGTAGGATTCTTGTCGTTGTCGTCCTCCACTTTAAATGTAAAACCAGCAGACCTCAGCTCCTTGCAAGAGAAGGTGCAGAGGATATCAATGGTGTCATGCCAGCATGGGAGACAAAATCTGTATCTGGCCTTCAACAAACCAATGAAATTGATGATACCAAAGTACAATTTAATGTACAGAGTGAACAAACTGGAAAAATTAAAGAGCAACAAAATCTCTTCTATAATACTCTTGCTGATACTTGCATCAATTGAAGGTTAAAAAAAAAACTATTCAGATGGATATGTGATTTTTCAAGTAATGGTATCTCTTTAGCCACTTCAATGCAATGGGACTTATAGTTGGTGAGGTATCACAATCTTAAATTAATTTCTCTATGTTTGTGTTTTCATTCTGCATCACTGCTCCTTTGGACAGTCAAAGACAAACAAAAATCACTTTGAATATGTTGACATAAATCTGACTGCTCATTTAGAGAATATCCTTTAGAATTAATGCCTTACCTCTGATATCTAAAAAGAAAATTGAGTCAGCATAGTTAGTAAAATTACATTGGTTAGGGTGTGTGTGATGGGGTGGGCTAGATCTGGAGGCCCCTGCTGGAGGCCTCATGGCTCTGCCTTACCCCACCCCAGAAAAGAGCAGAGAAGTCTTTGAGGCATCCTAGAGTGGCTGCAGTGGAGCAGCTAATCACAGGGGCTGCTGGAGCGAACAATCAGGGTCCAGAAGGGCCATATAAAAGGAAGCCGCAGAAGCAGAGCAGTCAGTTGCTGCCTGGAGCTTGAAGAGGGAGGATCGGGTGTCTGACTGCCTGGAAGAGCAGCAGGATCGTGGACAACTCACTGCAGGCAGGACTGAGCTCAGGGAAGGCTGCTGAAGACCAGATGCCCGGCTGGCTGGATAGAGTAGCAGCAGGACCATGGATAGGTCAGTGCGGGCAGGCTGAAGCCCAGGGAGACTGAGCCTAGAACCTGGCCAGACCAGATGAGGGTACTGTGATGGGCCCTGCTGGTCTGGTTGAAGACTGAGCCCAGGGAGAGCTGTCTAAAGATCACCAACTGAGGGTACCGAGATGGGTCCCTGTTGGGCTGTTAAAGAAGGCAGTGCCTCCGGGAAGGAAGTCTTCGTGCTTTGGCCCCATACCAGGGCAGTGAGAAAAAACTAGAGACCAGAAAAGGGGGACAGTGTGTGTGACTCAGCCATAGAGTTGAGTCACTGAAGACCAACCAAACAACCATTGGTTGGGGGGCACTCATAAGAGGTGGATCTCACCCAGTTGTCAGAACTGAAAGGAAAGCAAGCTCACACCTAACCAGAAAAGGGGCTGCTTGTGAGAGGTGGGTGCCGTCCTTTTCAAAACTGAGTGCTTGCAGGCACGTATTGGCCAGAGAGGGGGTGCTTGTGAGAGGTGGGTGCCAATGCCATTACAGTCTGTTAATACCATTAAAGAAGATGGACTCCCTTACCCATACAGGAGTATATGTTTTATATCTTGTACATTCCAGGATACCTCATTTGTTTTCTGACTAGTTAGGGAACAAAAGATCAAAAAGAATGTACAATGATTATCTCAGAAGATTTTATTCTCCAAGAGCCTCATTGTGGGCCTGGTTCCCTGCTGATTTGCATGCAATACATTTATTGATACTTCTATGTAAAGATGGTGAGGATGCAGGCCCTTTGAGATTTCTGAGGAGAACCCTAATGAACCAGATTTTCCTCATTCTAGATTAGTAACAATACCTATGGACAGTGAACATTGTCACAGAGTGGAGAGGACATGGTCTAGGATTTATAAAGAACTGCATGCTGATGAGCAGTTTTAGAATGAAAAGCAAGAGTTCTATGAATCAATAGGGCTCAAACTCCCCTCTCCTTTCTGTGGTGAATTATCCACCTAGATCTTGGTGGTTCCAGTTAGTCTCGGTCTCAATCTCTCTAGTTCTCTCTGGCAGGCTGGGAAATGTAGCCACCATGTCAGCTATGGTAGTAGATTTAGCTTCTGTTTAAAAATTCCAAAGATGTACCTTTTTTTGTTTGGCCTCTGACACTGTGCAAAGTGATTTAGCCAACAACTGTTAGATTTAGCAGAGCTCGAGCCAATTTATTAAGCATAAATTACTTCCAAGTTTAGCTAGAATAACTTAGACTCTTGACCCTCCTCAGATGTGTAGCCAATAGGACCTTTCTGGTTGCATCTTTAATGTCACTGGAGACATAAATACAAAATCTATCGCTCAGGAGCATGGACATCATGTAGATTTGTGACAGTTTCTGGAGATCTTTAGGTCCGTAAATTAATGACTGGATTACACTATTGTTCTTCACTTACCACTCAAACCTAGTAACACAGGATTATAGAAGTTAGAATTGGAAAAGGCCTCCTCCTACCATTTACTTCATCCACCACTGCTCTTCCAGTGCAGGATTGTCTCACTTCATTAGAAATTAATATCAATTTTTAATATAGTGCCTGATCATCCTCTAATTTAAATTAGACCAGCAGGGAGTACGGAAGGTTCATCATGTAGATTAAAAACTACTCTGCGTTCTGCTTAATCATTTCTTGTTGTTATGAGGAGCAAAGTCCTGCGAGTTTCCTATTTACTGCAAAGGAGAGAGAATGGATACAAGAGAATGGAAACTGTTTATGCAGAAAATGGTGTACTGCATGTCAGCTGTGGTATAGTATTTCCTGACTTTTTAAATGTAACTCACAATTATGACACTAGACTTGGGGAAATTATCTTATACTATGTCTTTATCTTAACTGAAGTAGTTGTCTGGACTCTATATGAGATTATTCGATTTAAACTACGAAGCTATGTACCTAAGGTGTGTTCATCAATCTAGTACCCGAGCACCTCACAAACATTAATAATAGATTTTATCCTCACAATACTACTGTGAGGTAGGGAATTATTAAACGTTCTGAACAGATGGGGAAGTGAGGGTACAGGTGATTTGTCCAAGCTATACAGGAAGCCTGTGGCTAAACAGGAAATTGAAACCAGCTCTCCTGAGTCACAGCAAGAGCCTTTTAAACTAGGGCAGTCTTTCTCCCCCTCAAATGTAAGGTGCTATAGTTTTCACATCCACCATCAGGTCTTTCCTGGTATTTGAATCCTGAACTTCTGACACTATAGGTAAGATTTAGTCCTCAAAGCCACCAAGCAAGTATCATGCATTCTGGCTGCATGGCAATTACACAAAATACTCAAATGGACATTGGTAAGTGCTAAACCCTGATTGTCAGCAAAAATGCAGACATGGGAACTGCACCCAAGGACACATCTGCAAATATAATGTGTTCTGCAGTCCACTGAAATGTTCAGTTTCACTACTTTTGTCTTCAGTAGGGAAGCGTTTGGCTGCCAGACTTTGATTCTAAGCAGCTCAATTCCAGATATGGCTCACTAACAGTAGTTTGCTCCACCTCGCTGCCAATGGACTGGAACAATTTAACATCGTATCCTTCACACTTTCAATGATATCTTCTCTAAATAAGAGGTGTGATGAATAGTACACCAAATAATAGTGTTAGTCTCTGTACCCAACTCTGCAGTGGTGCCAGTCAGACACCCAAAAGCCATGAGAAATGGCTAATACAATTTAATCAATTGTATTAACAACAATTTAATTCACTTTTTTTTTTACAGAAGATTTTTTTTTCTACACACACAGCTTTGGCAGCTTAAAGATAGATTAATTTAAGCAACATCCCAACCTGCCTCTATCTATATCTCCAATTTAAAAGCTTTGCCAACTAAAAAGAAAATCAAATTAAAGTTAGCAGGCTACCTGTAAAGATAAAGTGGTTGATGGGCTGACTTTCATTAGGGATATCACATTACAACAACAATCTAAAGAATCTTATTAAATGTCAGCCTTCTTAGCAAAGAAATTGTAGATGTTAAAATGGAATGGAATTTTGAGACAGAGATTTGGGTAAATTACTCAACTATGCAGAGTCATGTTCACTAACATGCATTCATAATCTTTTACTTGCAAATAACTTTTTTTTTTAAATAAACTAAGGAATCTCTGGCATAAAGAATATAGTCCACACAACAGCCTGTGTTTTGTCTAACAACTGATGTACAGTACTGTATTCCTTTCAGCAGTTGGCATGATACCTGATGAGAAATGAGGTCTCATCATTGTCAAATGTCCTGTCAATTCACATGCCAGATCTTTACACCACTATGGGCTCAGGTCAATGCTGATCACTGACTGTCAGTTTGACTATACAGCCTTCTTTTTAAATTACATTTCATGAATATAAGGCTTCTACCTAATAAGTTGGACTGTTGGGCCCCAATCCTGCAGTCTGGTACTGACGGATGGACCCTTGAGCCCATGTGAAGCATCATTGACTCAATGGGATTGTGGAAGGATCTCATTGGGCATAAGGTACTGTGCACATGGATCAGATTGCAAGATTGGGGCCTAAATAATAAAGACACTAGACAGCAAAGAGGATGTATCAATAATGTGTATTTGTCCATACAATAGCACCATTCTGGAAGGAGTCCAGTAACTACATTGAATGCTGAATTGGCTTTGAAATCCCCATTTTGTTATATCTGATACTTATTATATTAAACCACAATGACCCAGGAGACTCCCTCAGGAAAAAAATAGTTATTCAATTGCTATTAGTTGGCCTCAGCATTCCTTGTTTCAGAACAGGTGAAATCAAACATGGAATGTATTCAAAACAGAGAAACTATCATATATTTTGAAGACTCATTTGAATAAATTTTATTATGCTTGGTCTTTAACAATATCTGGTTTGGGGCTCACTTTGATCCAAATTATGCCCTGAGACATATGTAGAAAACGATACCTGGAATAGGATCTGGTCCGCTGTTCCTATTTTCCCCCATGAATAAGATTATTTTTAATCTTACTAACACAACGATGTAGCTGTACTGTGTGTCCGTGAGCAGCATAGGATGTGGAGACTTTGTTGTTTACAAGATTTCATTTTACATCCTCTGCAGAAACATTTCCTTAAATGCAGAATTGTCTGTATTTTATCACATAAAACGAAACAAAGAAAAAAGTCCCCACAGACAGTACAGAATACATCAATTGTATCTTTCCTCAATATGAGCAGAATCTCTGAAAGAAAAGGATCAAGCAATTCTTTAAAGTTCAGATCTTGAAATCGATAAATTTTCATCTGCTTCCACCTCTCCTTCCCCAGTCCCACCCTGTGCTTAATTATCTCTAAATATCTCAATACAGAGAAATGCCCTGATGTATATTGGGCTGACCTGGTTTTTAAAAAGGATGCTGTATAGAAGAAACAGGAAAAGAAAGTGTAAAGAACACAAAGGCAAACATTCAGGGTTGATCAGGCATGCTGTATTTGTGACAATACAGAATGCCAAGGTGAAATTGATTATGGAAGCATTAAGAGCCTGCCACATTGAAAGGAAAGTGAAGACGGCTTTTGATAGTAAAACACTGAAATATTCTTGAATGAGGATCAAGGTTGTAAATGAAAACAACATCTGGCTTTGATTGTTAAAACCTGATTGCAAAAGGGAAAACTGATGTTATGTTACACTAGTTAGCATTAGAAACTTGGAAAACTTGGCATTAAAAAAAAAAAAGTCAGACAGACATAGCAAACAAGCAGCTGTTGGAGATGGGCAAGCTTCCCTCTGGAACATGTTGCAAAAAATAATATATGTATATAAGGGTCTAATTCTGATCTCTTCTTGTTGTATATCTGGATTAACTGCACTGAAGTCAATACAGTTTTACCTGTATAAAACTAGTGTCAGTGAGATCAGAATCAGGTACTAAATGCAGATCACAGTGATGAAATTTGACTAATTTCATGTCGTCTATAATCAGTAGGACAGTATGGTCAGGTGTAATTGAATTTGTAATCTGTTTTTTATTTTATTTAGTGTCTAAATTTATATCCTCAAATTTAAACATTAGGGGTCAAATTCCTAACCAGGTTATGTCCCTTTGTCCCTATTCCCTATTCCAGATGTGACAAAAGGGACTAAAAGCTGTCTGGGACAGCTGGGGATTCCCCTGTCATACACTACCAGGGGTTTATCTAAAACCAGCACAGCTCATCTTCTCTTTGCCCCCTCCACAAAGGAGACATTTTGGAGCATGGCTGGAGGGGCATGGCCAAAGCTGGCTGGCTCCAGCCATCCCCAGCTGGTGGTATGGCTTCTAGTGGAATTCCCAGATGGCTGACAGTTCCTGCTGGTGCAAGGTTGATTTAACTCTCTTCATGGACTCAGCATACAGCAGCTTTATGACCAGGGGAGGTGGTTAGTCTCCCCCCTCTTCTACCGTGTTAAGTGTGAGCAGCTGAGGTCTGAGCCCAAAGAGAAGGGGAAAAAAACCCAAACAGTAGTTTTGTCCTCAATCTCAAATCCATACTTGTAACTTCATAATGTACTGAAATAATTGAATCAAAGTAGAAGGTGCTGGTTACATTTTTTTTAACTCAACCTTTATTTTTTCAGTGAAAATAAACAGAGTGACTTTCATTATTCCTAGAGCTGTGGTTCTTCTCCTCCTCTGTACTGTGATCCCATTTTGCAACAGAAGAAAGCAATCCCCTTCCTATTGACCATAAAAATAAGGAGGGTGGTCACGATCCTCAGATCCCAGAAGTGGTCAGTTAGTTAGCATATCATTGTTGAGTACTAGCTAGAAGATACAGATCTAGAAGTAATTGTGTGTGATTTGGCAGGTTAATAAAGACAATGGGCTGGAAGGGGAAGTTGATAGAGATGCTACAGAAATGATGAAAGACAAATTCAGTTTCAAAATGAAAACAGTTTTTCACTGTACGTTTCTAAGATGCTGTTAGCAATGAAAATATCTTAAAGTCACAGTTCCCTTGTATAGTATGAAAAGATGAAATCTATAAGATCAAGCTTCCTTTTTTAAAATCCTAGTTTTTGTCCATCACTCAATTGTGTCAGAAACACTTCCTTCGACCCAGAGTCTGGGAGTTCAACATTATTTATTCAAGCTGACAGAGGAAGTTACTCTATCCTCTGCTCTCTTGCCAGCTTAGAGTTATATGCAGAGAAGAAAAAGGAAAGGAAAAGGAGGAGACTTCAGTGCCCAACTATTCCCAAAGGGATGGGACAGGAATAGTCAAGACAAATTCCACTGAATTTTACCTCTTGCCAAATGCAAGATTAAACTAGTCTATCACAGCCATCCTTTGGCTAACATAAAAAGGGATGTAATTTATTTGTTCTTTGCTCCTTTTTCACATCAGATATTTAATTGCATGTTTCCTTTGCGCAATGTATGTACTTGCATCTTGCAGTAATTCCTTTAAAGTTTAAACAGACAAATGTAGAAATAAAATGTCTCATTGATAAGGCCCTTTTTCATCCTTTTCTCATGAACTTCTTAAACTTTTCTGGCTTTGATTTATTTCTGAGTCACCTGCCCCTTGTCCAATGAGAAATTGGTTTTGAGTGGGACGTGTATGGCAAAAGAATAAAATGCACATAATCTCATAATAAAAAGTCTTTTTCAGTAACTTAAAACAATCAAAGTAGGTTTGAGCACTTTGAATAGTATGGCCATGAAACAAAGCTTAATCTCCCTTAATTTTGGATAAATGTAAAAAGTTCCATTTTTTTACATCAGTCTGTTTTTACTTCTAATTGATATTATTCTCACATAATGGAGGTGATATGGCAATTGCACCCAACAGCCTGTTGCTTGTCACTTCCATTTATCAGGCTTTTAATTATTGAGATGACCCTTCTAAAATTCAGGAGTTAATATTTTGTTGCAGGATCATTCTTGAACTACTTAGTCACTTCCAATCCTGCCTTCTGCTATCTGATGTGCAGCATATGTAGCATCTTTCAGAAAATCAACTTCTGTGTATGTTCACACAAGCAGAGCATGTTCACATTTTTTCCAAGACGTGTAGTGATGCACAACATGTAACCAATAGTAGGGCGTTACTTTTAGACTTATCTGGATTTAAATCTGGTTCTCAATATCATGAGGAGCCTGGCTGAGATGCATACAGCAGGAGTAAATTTGGTCCAGAAATTCCAATTATGAAGAGCTGAATTATCAACATCTGATGTTTAAAATAAATTTAACATTAAATTTCTGAATTTTGCACAATGACACCAAACCAGTCAAAAGAGAATTAAGAGGTAATACTAGGAAAAATTTGAAATCATAAACACAAGAGGGACAATCAAAAATCAAATACATAGGCACAGAAGTGAACAGCAATTAAAGACAGAGACAATTCACGTTTCAAGTGGAAACTTGTTACATTATTTATTTTTTATATTATGGCAGCACCAAGTAGCCGCAACGTTGCTCGGAGCCGCATTGTGTTAAATGCTGTACGGAAACAGAAAGAGTCATGGTCCCTGCCACAAAGAATTTATAACCTAGGAAATTAGAAAATTAAATAATAGCCCAGTTTTGTGTTTTTTTTAACAGCATGTGGTTAGACTATTCTGCCATTTCAATAATATTTCTAGACTTTGTCCCCTACTGTCTTGGTCAAATGCCAACATGGTGATTTATGCTTTATTTGCTTCCAAACTATTCATGCAGTGCCTTCCTGGATGGACTATATGACTCAGGTCTACACTCATTAAAATTTCTGCAGTCTCCAAACCAGGGAACTTATTTCATCTTATTTCCATGGCAACTGTTTGAAAAAAATTGCCATAGAAAATTGTGCTTTTTCAGTAAAAATAAAAATAAAAAATCTAAACCAAGAGTGTCCCCCATGATGCACCTGGTTTCCACTCTCTGAACTGTAAAAGTGCATCATGGGATTTGCATGGCAAAAGTGCACCAGGTGAGATGAAATCCAACTGGCGAAGAATGGTGATATGAGGCAACGTGGTAGTATATCCAAATCAAAATATTTTAGATTTTGATCAAAAAGTGAAAACACTTTGGGTTTCCAGGTGTTTGGTTTTTCAATGAAGTTTACATTTTCTATGGAAAAGAGACACTTTCCCCTCCCCAAATTTTGCTGAATCAAAACACCCAATTTGCCATCAAAAACAGAATAGACAAAAATTTGACCACCATTACTATCTGTGTTTCTTCAATGGCTTTCACTCTAAGTCTGGGATGTAGATTTAAATTCTAGGAAGCTGTAATTTTTTTTATTCCCAATTAGTGAGGTCTTCAATTTCAAGTAAATAGGCAAACACACTGTTCTTATATGGGCAGAATTGACCTAAACAATTTAAAATTAGGACAGATTTGGAATAGCATCATAAAAGGGATGAGGACATAACTAATCTTACTCTTGAGACTATCCGTAGCCATAAATGGAAGACAAAGAATTTTGAATAAAGTACTAATCTAACTGATCTCCTGTAAGATCTTTAAAAGAAATGCTGAGGAAAGGAAGGTTTCTGGATATACTGTTTTTAAATCCATATATCACCTCTAACTTCAACATGGATATAGTGACAATTTGATAGACATAACAGGAAAATGCATTAACTTGGAATACTCATGAACATCTTTAGAGGAAATGCCTTGAATTCAGACATCTGGAAAATGAAAGCATTATATGTTGACGTAGCATAATTTGCCATGTTAGTGATTTCTTATTCATTTGCTTCAGTACTAGTCAAAAGAGTATTGTATTTAAAAACAGAATTGCTTGTACTATGATGTTTGGAATAATACACCAACAACACAAATTACTAAAGAGAAATACTATAGCTAAGTTCCAACTCAGCCAGATACAGAAGAAATGTGTTGCCTGTAAATGAACAGGGCCATTTTTATTCATTTGCAGATGCAACTTCGCTTAGCGACCAATATCTGTGATAGAATGCAAAAGATCTCAATCTAGTGATATTAACTTCCCATTTCTATATAAGCTAACTACAAGAAATCAGAGTACTTCATATTATTCTTGTACAGTCTCTGAATTTATATATTTGTACAGTTAATGACTGTTCCTGTCTACTGGCAAGATGTCAAAGATGCTTGTTAAAAATGAGAGGTAGAGGTGTAAGAAACTCGATGAAATAGCAATAGCATCTGTTAGCTATCTATTACTAACAATCGAGTTGTACACTACTCATTTTTAAAGTCTCTGTTTGCACTACCTTCAATTACTGCCTGAAAGCTGCACAGATTGGCTTGTACATGTCACTGTTTGTAGAGCACAGAAACACGAATAAAGTCTGTCAGTCTTTTGATCTGCATGCCAAGTCAATGTAGTCACTATAAGTATTTATAAAAAGGAAAAAAAAAACTGTGCGTATTCTACCAGTGAAGACACACAGAACAATTTTTGCTCCCTTTGCCTGTTTTTATCAATCTGTGTACTATGCCTTTAAAAGTGACATTTTTTATCAGCTGGACAAATAATCTTGTCGGATGTTGTTAATTATAGATTGAGGTTTGTGAAGGCGTACGTATTATTTTTCATGTCTTGAATACATAATTATGCAGCAAAGAAACAGCATAAAGTAAATATTAGCACTAGCCTTGCATTTTTAAAGTTCTCTTATAGTTTGCAATTACTTTTTAAAACTCTTTCCACTAGTAAAGAATCAAACATAACATGAAATATTCTTCTCAGAAGAAAAATGGTGTGGTGCGGAGACATTCACTTCAACTCAGTACTGTTAAATACAAGCTACCCTAATATCTGTCTATATCTGTCTATAATATCTGAATATTAAGATGGCTCTATCAGTTTAATTTAATCAAAAGGAATGACTATCTTCAGGGCCTTCTGTTAAAAAAATGTTGAAATTGTGTATAAACCCTACACTGGTCAGGTGGGGTTAACCAATCACTTTTGGCAGAGGAGGCCACGCCCCCCTCACCCCTGCTGTGCATGCTTCTGGGGGAGGGAACAGATAAAAGGCAACTAGTCAGTTCAGTTGAGGTTGGAGGATGAATGGACACTGCCAGCTCCTGTGGAAGAAACATCAGCTCTCCAGACTGCACAGGTGGGTACCCCAGACTACACTATGGAGTATCCCCTGACTGCAGAGGCTGACGGAGATGCCAAGCCACTGCCTAGGGAGGATAAGCCCACATAAGACATAACCCAGGGAAAGTGTTAGGAGCTGGCACCTGAATCCTTAATAAGGAGATTACCCACTTCATACGGTCCTGGGTCAGAACCCAGGTTCGCCTACCCTGACCCTATGCTTGCCACTAGGCATTACCACTGGGAGTCATTGCTAGAGTGTTGTTTTGCTCCGCCCCATCCAGAAGATCAGGGCCCCAGCTTGCTATTGTTTGCCCCAGCCAGAAGGCTATGGGCTGTTTGTTTGCCCCGCCCTGTCCAAAGGGCCAGAGTCCCAGGCTGCTATTGTTAGGCCTTGCCAGGAGGCTAGAAGCTGCAGACTATTAGTTTGCTCTGTCCCACCAATAGGGCTAGAGTCAGGGGTAGTACTACCCAGCGAGCAAGGGTGCGGCTGAGGACTTTTTGCGATGAGATTTGACAACTCTGCAAAAAGAGCAGATTCAGGGGGAGTGTCTGGTACGACATCATGATGCTAAACAGGGGCAATCCCCCTTTACACACAACACCCCGGTGATACACACGCATAATAGAGTAGATTGAAGACTAAAAATGGATTAAGACTAAATAAGAGAAGTTAAATATCCACATAGTTTCAATTGGTTAATGTACTGTGGGCAGCAAGGTAAAGCTATGGTACTATTCCAATAAAGGAAATGAGGAGGCCTTAGTTTCTATAGTCAGTATTGTTACTCTGACACCTTTCATTACAATCACAAGCCTGATCCTGCACCCATTAAAGTCAATGGCCATGCTCATACCAACTTTAATGAATGCCAGATATTCTCTTTAAAAATTTATCAGCAATGACTCTCATAAGATGTATTTATTTATTACACAGCAGCTATTAATCTTGGGAACAATGTTTAATTTATCTAGGTTCTTATAGAGTGCCCATTTACTATGTAGGCTTTGGAGTTTGCAAAGTTGGGGCCTAATTCTGAACTCTACTGTGATACCTAATAGCAGAGATATTGAATATTGTGATGATCACAGCCCAAGAAATTAGTTTTTTCCCTTTTAGCACAGAAGAAATGCTGCTGAATAATTTGCCTTAAATCTCTGTCTCTGGCTAGGTTCAATCACAAGAAAAACGGGGTCTTCCCTAACACTGCCAGCTAGCTCACTTTGCTTTCATCCCAAAGGCATTTTATTCTGGAAAGTTTCATAGATAGGAGAAAAAAAGTGTTCGTTTTTTAAAGTAAAAAAACAAAAGTGAGGAAGGAAATATACCTTAATAGATTCATTTGTATTCCTCTGTCAGTGCTCTATGATTCATACTTGTGCTCTGGAATACAATACATTGATGAGTCACACAGAGAAACAGCCTCTGCACAGGAAATTAAGTTGTCATTTTAGTGCAACATTTCTCTTCCAAAAGGTGAAACAAAGATGGGTTATTAATAGTCATGGATGAAGCCTCAAGGAGCTGGAGGATTTGTTTTGGATAAATACCCCAACGTTCACATGCTTTACTATGTAGGCTTTTGGAGTTTGCAAAGTCGGGGCCTAATTCTGAA
Source organism: Terrapene triunguis (assembly GCF_002925995.2). NCBI lineage: Eukaryota > Metazoa > Chordata > Testudines > Emydidae > Terrapene > Terrapene triunguis. The sequence goes on along the minus strand of NW_020664446.1, from coordinate 48,689,511 downwards.
CACTACTGTGTATCTGTAACTCCTATTGGTTTCAATTTTCAGAAGCAAATATATTTGCCCAGGTGAAGCCCCTTTAAAAATTTGTTTCTGAATATGAAAGCTAGCTATTTGTATCCAGTCAGGAAGCTGAACATCAGACAGTGTCCACATGAAGAGGTCCAAACACTGAAGCATTGAATGCCTTAGAGATATTCAGGAGGAAAAAAACGTACTGATTTTATAATTCCCACAAATATTTACAGATGTAAACCCATTAGTGAAGCCAGTGACCCTGGTCCGTTAATATGTCCTAACAGGTTTCCTGTTTTCATTGCTGCAGGATAGGGGAGTGGATGATTTTGTCCTCTTCACTCCTGTCCTCCAGAATACCTTTCAAGATTAGGTGAAGAAGATAGTTAGCTTACTAGGTTGCTCAGGACCCTCTGAAAATTCTGAAATGATGGGGACTGTATGGAAGAAGTGTTTGCTGGCTACTGAATAACCACCAACACACCTTCCCAAATAAACCCTCTTAAGATGCATTTTAAGGTCTTCTGGAGGAGGAGTTGAATACAATCAGGTTCAGAGGTCAATATACAGGAATCTCAATATCATCCAAATATGAACACCTTAGAGTCTAAATATCATTAGAATCTGTACATTGGCCTTTTCCCCCATCCCAAATGATATTTTGAAAATATCACACTGTACTCATTTTAAACTAGTGAGTATACGTCACACGATCAGCATTTTCTGTGTGGGTAAATCTTGATGAGGGAATGCTGACATTAAAATTAGTGTGTATACATATATAGGTGATATTATGTATACATCTGAGACTTACATATCATTAAAGTCAGAATCTGATCCAGCTCCCATTAAAATCAGTGGGAGTTTTTCTAATAAAAACAACAAGGAACGGTATCTGGCCAAAAGAATTTAATCTACCCTCCTTCAGCTGCTGTTTTCACAGCAGGAGTATTGCCACTAAGAAGTTTATAAGGACATAAACATTCACTTTAAACTCTAGGACATTATCTATTTGTTTAAAATTGCATTTATGATTCCAGAAAGAGCAGCACAGTGCATTCATGGCTATAGTTGCATTTTAATTACTATAAATTTTGATATAAACAGAAAAATAGTTTAAATATAGCTCATGATGTATAATAAAACATGGAGCACATTTAGATGTCAAGGTCTGTTGGGTTTTTTTAATGCAGCTTCAAACCCCAAACCATAAGGCTCAGTGGTTACAAAATAGATGAGGAACCCATAATTAGCCTCCAGGGTTCTTTCAACCATCCTACAATTCTGGATTCACTTTCCTCCAGATTTCTACTAAAATTACCATTGAAGATAGTCAAGCATTGAGAAGTACAGTCTTGTACTTTTATTTACTTCTATCTCCTTTCTCTCCCAAAGTATTTTTAAATTAGGGTATCAGAAAATGTGTAGTGGTTATCATTAAAAAGTGAACATTTGACAACTATTTCCCATACTAGATAGCTTTAAGGAGAAGACTGACAAGATCTGTCATAACTTTCTCCTTCCCCCAGCTTCTTTCTTCCTCACCTCACCTCCCATACTTCTCACCTGTTAATGACTGTGAGATCTCTCACTAACTTCCCACTTGTGATCCTTCCACCTGTCCTTCACCCTACTCCCTCTAAGCTATTAACCTCTCTTGTCCCAACCACAGCCCTCCTTCCTTTTCCTCACTGTGAACCTGTCCACCTCCTCTGGCTTCTTTCCTACTGCATACAAATATGTCCTTGCTTCTCCCATCCTTAAAAATCTATAGCCTGGTTTTCATTTATACCAAAGTGAAAGTTACATGGACCCATTTTAAGGCCACTTTACTACCAAAGCAAAGTCAATAAGAATCAGACCTCTATTCCTGACTCTACCAGTCTCTCCAACTATAACTCTATCTCCCTCCTCTTAGCTCACTGATTGGGTGGTTCACAATCATTGTGTCATCTTCCTCACCTTAAGATCACTTTTGGACCCACTTTAGTCCAGTTTCTGCTTTCTCCATTCCTCTGAAACAGCTCTCACCAAAATCTTAAACAGCTTCTTCCTCACTGTGTCTCAAGGCCAGTAATCCATTCTTATCCTCCTTGCCATTTCTGCTTCATTTGATACTGTGGATCACTCCTGCTTCCTTCACATCCTGTTTTTTCTTTGGCTTCTGTGACCTGCTTTTGTGTCAAGCCATAAGAAACTACGTACATGCTTTCAATGCAAAGTTATAAATTGGCTCAGGATCACTTAGAAGAACCTTACCAAGACTTTTGAACCTGGTTTCAAGGTTGTAGGGAAACCTGAAATCTGGAGATTTGCATTTCATTGCAAACCTTCCTCTGAAATTTAAGTGGCTGGAGACCTCCAAGCATCCCTTAGAGAATAGACCCCATTGTACAATGTTTCTAACATACTATTATTGTTTTTAAAACCTTGCTGTGATAACTGTAGAAGCTGTTACCCAGAAAACATTTGGATTATTTCACAGTTGATGTCTGAACCATATTAGTGGGTAGTGAAGGTTGCAAGTTTCCTACTGTTTCCTAAAGAGAGTGGACAGATTTTATGTGTTTCTGTGCAAAATCATTTAATTCAGCATACTGTATATCTGGTCATAAAGCTGATTGTACAATATATTTAGTTTATGAACAACTGAAATTCAATGCATTGAATTAAAATCATGAAGAGAAAATGAGATAGAGACATTTGTCCTGGATATATTGTTATATTTTCTCTGAATACACATTATTTTCAGTTTACATTTGGGTTAAATAATTCACCACAGATATTAAATATAAACATGACTCTGAAAATAAAATAGGATGCCTACATATATAGTTGGTAGATTTTTTGTATTACCTACCCTATCAAAAGTATCTGTATTATACGACTTAATGGCCTGGGAACAAATTACAACTGTACAGTAGCTTATTTATGGCTATATAAAGTTGAATTGTTTTTAATGAGACAGTTGCATACAATTATTGCAATCACACTGATACTGAGCAACTACCTCAGCATATTTTTAAAACTGAATGTAGAACTCAAAGGAATTCCTTTGGTGGAAAAACTAGAGTTTGTCTGACCCATTACTGCAGCATGTGGCACATGTGCTACTACTGTCACAAAAAAGAGAGGGTTTGTGAGGTACCAAATTGAGTTGTGAACAGTGATTTCCAAGAGAACTTAAATGCACTGAACACCAAATATGAATTACTGGTGTTTTCATGGATGTTAAGAAAATCTGTTTTCTATTTCAATTAATATTTTGCTTAAATGAGTGCAGCTCAACAAAACAAGCAATATCAGATTGAAAATAAGACAAAAGATCATTGTTTCGACAAGCCAATGTAACTGTAATTACGCCACATGTTTAGTAAAATGCTGAACAAACAATGGAAAAAATTTCTTTTTGGTTATTAAACCAATTATAATCAACCCCATTCTGCCCACTCATCCATCTCTACAAGGGGATCATATAGCTGTAGAAATCAGGAACAAATCCAGTCACTAAACTAAAAACAATGAACTAGGTGTACAGCCATAAATGTTGGTATGAATGTACTACTCCCAACAGCCTTCTCAATTCAGACATCTTTTGGATCCCACAGGGACTCTAGAAAATTTTATATATATATATATATATATATATATATATAATTAAAAGAATCAGTCAGATCTAAGATTTCAGCTCTGCAACTGTGAAGTCTTTTATGGCATTCTATGCCTGTTACAAAATATGGAATATAATAGATCACAATGCACAAAATATTCATCTCCTATACTGAGATGTAACCCCCTGTGCTCACATTGTTTAGCCTGTTAAAATTAACAAGGCTGTGACAACACCATGTAACAACGAGTTAGCTTGCACACTGTCAAACCGGGAAAGTGCCAGTGACTTCTGACACACGATTGTATGTGGGAAATGGACTCTTCGGTGGGAGGAATACCACCAAAAAGCCGATCAGCAAACAAGATTCTGCTGCAGCAACTACTTTGACATGTACAAGACATGGTCCAGCCTCATAAATGAAACCATCAGATCTGGCAGAGAAGGAGACTATTTCCACCCAACTAAAGTCATGGAGAAGTTGCAAGGTGTTGGGCCACTACCTCATCTAGCACCAAGGTAGAAATTACATGCTAGTTAGCTACATCATCCATAACTGCAACACATGGTAATAGAAAACCCGTCAGATAACTTTGAATTGTTCGCCTTTAACTAACTGTCTTGCTGTGGTATGTCTCTGAATACTGCCAAGGAAAAGTGGTACAGATAACCATTACAACACAAAGAACAATGTGTGGCCATGTGGTGGAGGTACATGGTGGTACAGCAGGTGGTTTGAGGGAGTTTGTGTTTGATTTATTTAGTTAGTTTACCCTGAGGCCCCATTATACCTCTCTTCTCTGGAAGTGTAAAGTGGGAACAGGATTGGGCTTTAGACTGGACCCTAAGGAAAGCCACAAACTTTTGGGCATGTATAGACAAGCATTTCCAATCATATTACCTGGCAAGCAGGATACTTGAGTTAAAACAGAAGTCTAGTTTAGACGTACTCTTGGATGCCTCCTACTGCTCCAGAGGTGGCTAAATTCTGCCAATGCTGCATGTATGTAGTTTGTGAAGTGCTAGGGGATCCTTTGGGATGAAAGGCAAAAAAGGAAAGGTGTATAATGAATTAATATTTTTATTAGCATATCATTGGTCAAGCCACTTAAAAAAATCATAGTACAGTTTAAAATGGAAGGTTCTGCCCTTTCTGGTCAATTAGTCATATTCCCTGAAGGATAGAAAAGTGGCTCAAAGACATGCAGGAAAACTTGTAATGGAGAAAGAATCAGAGAATTGTAATTCCAAGGTCTGACTCTACCATGAGGTGAAAACTGGGCCCTTAACACAGATGAGATTGTTCTTTACACCATGATAAATCTGCATAGGTTTGATTATTTCCTAAATAATTCTTCATTAACCAATATTTCAGATTTCCCAAGGTACTTTTTCCCAGATAATTTAGTACAGTACTTAAATCTGTATTGTATTTACTTTTCTGGCTTCCCATTGAGTATATATTATTAAACTTTGACCCTCTAACCAATAATATATTTAACAAGAAAATTATGATACTTTACGGTTATATAGGGATTTACAGCTTCATAGTGCTTTATAAATATAAATGAAGCAGTCCTCAGATCCTTCTGGAGCTAAGTACATACTACTTATACCCATTTTACAGATGGAGAAACAGAGACCTACAGAAGCTAAAAGGCAATTTTTTCAAAGGTATTTAGAAACCAAAACATACAAATAGGCACCTAGGTGCTTTTGAAAATTCTTCTAGGTGCCTTTCTGCATGATTATGTGGCTAAATATCTTTACAAATCTGGCCCTAAATGACTTGGCCAAAGCCACAAATTAAGTAAGTGACAGAAGAGGGAATAGAAACCTTCATTCCCAGGCCCTTGCTCTAAGATTGTGTTGCTATGGCTGACCTATATTTGCCATGAGCAATTTTGTCCTGTTTCCTGGGAACACACTATTACCTGAGTTCACTTCAGAGCTGCAAAAAGAGGTGTATATGTTACACTCTTGGAGATGTTCAAATCAGTCTGACCAATCAAAATTGTGAGCTGCAAATTAAGCTGTGTGTTCAACTCAAGTGTTTCCAGAAAATCTGACAATGCAGACTGGGCACTGAGAATGAAAACACTCAGTCTGAGGAAATACATGTGATGGTATTAGATGAGGTGATACTGATATCTATAGGCACAAGACTGCATTAAGTGCTCTTGGACTTTGGTTATTCAGTACTTAGGAGGTATTCAGATACTACAGTCAGGGGGACCATAAAAGTAACTAGATAGAATGTTTTTAATTCTCTGTCCATAGTTTGGTAGAGTCTTTGGCTAAAATGGCCTTTTTGACTTTTCTGGACTGCACTGTTGATCCTGAATGGGGAGATGACTAGAAAAGATGCCCTAAAACAGTGGTCCCCAAACTTTTGAGGGTCACGCCCCCCCAGCCCGTCGGCACTCCCACCACCCACCCCCGCCTGAGCCAGGGCTGAGAGTGGGGCCCTGGCTTGAGGGGTGGGGGAGGACCTGGACAGAGGTAAGGGGGCCAGGTCTGGGGCCACAGCTGGGGATAGGTCTGGGGCCAGGAGAGGAGCCGGGGATCAAGCTGCAGCCAGGGGCCAAGGCGGGGGGAGGGCTGGGAGCAGAGCCGCACCGAGGCTGTGGACGGGGCCAGGCACAGGGCCAGGAGCAGGGGATGTGGCTGTGGGCAGGATCGGAGCAGAGTTGAGGATGGGGAGGGGCTGGGTGGTGCTCCCTTTCTGCCCCGTGTGGGGGCTAGCGCAGGCCCTGCCACGCTCCCCTGAAGGGTCCTCTGTGCCCCCCTGGGGGGGTGCACCCCATTGTTTGGGGACCTCCGACTTAAAGCGTCATGGCAGAGTGGGCAGACCACTAGGTGCTACTGCCCTCCATGGTAGACTACCCATCTACCCCAAAGAAACCATGTAAAATAAATGTTATGTATTGAGCTGTACAAAAGCTTATATGTGAAACACTAACAAGTGTCAACTGTTTTAGAAGATTTTAATTATGTGGTAGCAGCTACTAGATTTGGAGTGGTGTCATTGGCTGGCAGAGAGCTGAAAACAGCAATACATATAGCCTACTGTTACATTCATAACGGCACAGCTCAAGAAGGGAATGTAAAGGTGTTTTAAAGTCATCACTGTGCTCCCTAAATCCTGGACCAGCCACACACCAAGCAATTGAAGGCTACCCTACCTTATAGGATTGCCAATGGCCCAGAGGAACTCATACAGCAGTTAGGGATTGCTAGCATGCTGGGGAACACCAACCATGTCCGATACTCTGGTCACAGGGAGAGGGTATGGCATTGGAGCCATTACATGGGCTCTATACCTTTCACTGCAGCAAGTATTAATTCTTGCACATTTGAAAGCAAGTGGTCATTGTGTGTGATGATCGGAGATCAAAGACTCTAAATGCATCCCTCTCCACCCTCAAAGAAAGAGCCCATGTGGGTAGTGATGGTGTCAGATTGTTTTGCTGTGAAAAGAAGCTATAAGTATGGACACAAGGAAAAATTCTTCATCTCTGGATTGTTCGGATTCTAACAGGACAGAATAACTGAACAAGAAGACGGAGATCTCTAGAGTTGTTATAGGTAGCCCTGAGAGACTTTTGGGAAACTGGCAGATTACTACATCTCTGCTACCATTTGGAATGATAGACTGTGACTCACCTGAACATATATTTTACCTGTTTTAACCTCTCAATAACTCTCATTTCTTTTTCTTAGCTAGTAAACGTTTAGTTAGTTTACTATATACAATTGGCTACCAGTGTTGTCTTTGGTATGAGATCTAGGATGCAAATCAGCCTGGGTGAGTGACTGGTCTCTTGGGACTGGGTGTAACCTGGAATATTTGTGATTTTTTGGTAGAAGTGACTATTTATCAATAAGTCCAGCTGGCCTGGGTGGCTAGATAGACTGGAATGTCTAAGTGTCTGTGATTCCATCATAAGACTATTGTACTTGTAGTACTTCGGGAGTTCACATTTGTTATTAGGTTGGTGAAATCTAATTATAGACCATATGACCAGTTTGGGAGGTCTGCCTGGCTTTTTGACAGTTTGCCATGTAGTAGGCACTCATGGTTGTGAGCCACTCCAGACAGCATTAAAAGGGTGAAATCATATTCCCGTTGAAGTCAATGGCAAAATTCCCATTGACCTCCATGGGATCAGGATTTCAGGTGCAGAACTTGAGGGAAGGACTTTAGTTCTTAAAACTAAACAGCTCTGTAAGATGCCAGGGCCAGTTTAAACACATTTTAGGGCAGAATGATTTGAGCAGAAGTATAAGGGAAGGAGAACAAGATGGTGACTTCACCAGGATTTATTACATGTGGAAACCTAGAAGAAAAACTGGCAGTAATGATCTAGATGATGAAAATAAGTTGCTCTGCATTACTAATGGACAGTTTACATTACAAAACCACTATACCATATTACACAATATACATATATTATATGGTGTCCTCTCTATCTCAAGTGAATAAATAACATTAACATGAAGTTGAAAAGATTTATGGCAGGAATGAATCTCTCTGTATTGCTCTTTTCTGACAACGTTTCTCTAAGTATTTCTGTCACATACGAACATTGCATCACTAGTCAAGCTAATTCCTGGTGTAACTCCATTGATCCCAGTGGAGTTACTCCACAGTCGACTTTGGGCCTGTGGCAGTACACTAAATCAGAACATAGACCAGATAGATGGCTGTGATAAAAGAAAGTACTCTCACTAATTGATAATGACATCATCCCAGTCCAGAGTAAGCTGATTGCTTGTCTCATTTACAGTTATTTTCTTCAAAGGTCAGTACTTTCCTTTTTGAAATATTTTCTTTTTTCATTGTTTAGATCCTCAGATCCTATGAAAATTACTTTTCCTTTTCAGTTTGGCAAAGAATTCCATTTTCCTTTATATTTTAATGGTGCTAGAAACTAGCATAGCTTTAACAACAATACAATAGTAATAACCCACTGCACTTTCATCAGATAGCATCTTTCATTCAAAGATCTCAAAGCACGTTACAAACCTTAACTAATTATACCTCATAAGACCAGTGTAAGATAGGTAAATATTTTTACAGACAAGGAAAACTAAGGTTCTGTCTACACATGAAAACTCCAGCCAGGTAAGAAGTGTCCTCGTATTGGTAGAAATGACCTTCCATGCATCCATACACAAATTTGTTCTTCAAACATCTATCAGTGAAAGTAATTCCAGTTCACATCCAATCTAACTTCACACTGATGGGAGTTATATCTGTGTAGTGGCAGTGTGGACACATCCCTCTTCTGCTGTAACTAAATCATTGCAATAGTTCTCCCACTGCGAATCCATGCTTCACCACTCACAGAATTGACCTGTGTGGTCACCTTTCAGATAGTTCAAAGCTCTGTTAGAATCAAAAGAAAAACTAAATAGCAAAGTACTCTGCATGTGTATACCCTCAGCATTCAAAGTCATAGATACAACAAAAAACTCTAATGGAAGATCCTACTGTATATTTATGTGAGAAAAACATTCAATGTATGACTTTAAAACTACAGATCTAAGTGAGAGCATTGGAAGAAGTTACATTTAAACAAAATCCAGAAAGACATTTTTTGAGTTATGCATGTGCAAAATATCTGATTTGGCATTTATGGGACAATTGTGATTTTTTTCCATTTATTTTATTTCATTTACACATACTCAGCTAACAAACAGGTAAATGGATTTTGCCTGAGCTTACAAAAACAAACAAAAAATCCATACGCATCTGGGCTGGTACTAATTGTGGAGAATTTCTATCCAAAAGAAATATATTTGAAAAGTCACAAGCAATCAGAAAAGTAAGGCTCTAGTGAAAGTATCATTACATCCTAAACTATTGCACGTATAGTGGTCACTACCACTCCTATTATAATACACAAGAGAATTGAAAGCATTAAGCTTTGCTTTACAACTGACAATCAACCACAGGTGCACAGCTATTGTAAATAACTACTCTGCTGTTATGCATTATTGTCTAAATCGCTATTTTAAATCTAAAGTATAAACTGTACAACCAGTAGATAAAATCCAAGAAAGTGGCTCTTAATTACAATTTACTTATTTTAAAGGCAAAACGTAACAAGTAAATCAAACTCACAAAGAATTTTAATTATGTCGCTTGTTCCCAGGAGTAGTATTATGGTATTACATTTCAGTATAGTGTATGTGTGAAATGAGATATACAATACCTATTAAAAGTACACACTGTGATGAAAGTTTGGCTCAAAATATTGTTCAGATTTTTTTAATTATAGTGTAGAGGAGATGGAGATTTGGTTACATTGTTCCCAAATAGCCAAATATTATCAACTTAATATATTTTACATTTTATTAACAATGATACAGTAGTTAGAACTTGTTTGGACTAGTACAGAAAGAAATATGACTACTTACCTTTATTATACAAATGGAAATAAATGCATAGCTTTTGATAGTTGCAAAAGCTATTGCAATGACTTTTTAAATTATTTCCATTATAACCCCCAGACTGCAGACACTGATAATTTTTTATAAAGTTCTATCTTGGGGCTGAAACTTTTCATGTTTGGTGTCAGCCCAGAAGTGCTTTTTTGTGTTGTTTTGTTTGTTTTGTTGAGAATTTAGAGACATTTTAATGCCATTTTGGCCTATGGTGATGGCAAAAACTCTCTTATATTATAAAAAAAAATTCTAACAATACTTTTAAAGCATGGTTCTAGCAAAATTTGTTGAAGATGGAAGGTTAAATCGTCCTTAATTAGAACTAGTGCCTTTGTTAGGCATGGGGGAGGGGAGGATAATAACTGAAAAATAATTAGTGATCATTTTCAGTGAGCCCTTCCCCCACTTTGTGATTTCACACAGGAGGTGGAAGAATTACATTTTCTTTTTGCCTTAGAAGCACAGGAGATGTTGCCCTCAGTTTCAGTTTTGTATATGAGAGACTATAAGTATCTCATGAAGCAAAATCTTCTTTAAGAACCTGATCCTGCTCCCATTGGCATCAAAGGGAATTTTGTAATTGACTTCAACAGGAGCAGCATTGGGTCTGAAAAGAGCTATAGGTACAGAGTTATAGTGTAAAAAAACTGTAAGATTCTGCAACTTCAGGGGCTTTGTGATTTTTGGTGCATTCTGCAAACTCTAAAGTTTCATGTAAAAAAAAATTAAGGGCTCAATACTTCAGTCCTTACACAGACAAAGCTCCTATATGCTTCTATGTAAATGGATATGCTGCTGCCCTATTTAACCTAGCTTTGCAGAAAACTAATATGATCATGGCTACTCAATCCAATGACAAGATGTAATACAGGAGCTTGCACAAACTGAAAGTGGCAGAGAAGAACTGCTGGAAGTACTACTACTAAAGAGGAATTACAGTAACAAAGTCTCCTGATCAGAAGGACATGTTATATGGAGATATACCTATCTCATAAAACTGGAAGGGACCCCAAGAGGTCATTGAGTCCAGCCCCCTGCCTTCACTATCCAGACTGAGTTCTAATTTTGCCCAGATCCCTCAGTGGCCCCTTCAAGGATTGAACTCACAACCCCAGATTTAGCAAGGCAATGTTCAAACCACGGAGCTATCCCTCCCTCTTCTACTGCAAGGTCATCAAAGAGTAAATTAGGGCATAGCCTGCACAAGTTACACATGGAAAAAACACTTTAATACAAAGATTCATGGTTTTTCATGGAAATGACATTGCCAAAATGAGGATAAAGTTCTTAATCTGCCTTGTTACCTCTGAGCATACTTCCTTACATACCTTCTCCATAAGCAATTTCTGACCAGAAGTGTTTTTTCCACAGACTGTTTCTAAAAAAATGATGGGAAGGGAAGACTAGAGAATCAATATGTGGTCTTTCTCAGATGAAACTACAAAATTATTGGAGTAGTGTAATCCAATCAGACGTGAATAAATTATACTTTGGCTGTTACAGTGTACCATAAACTGAATATCTCAGAGTATATATAGTCCCTATTTTAGGGGGGAAATTAGTGCTTGCTCGTGATTTAAACTAAGTAAAGTGTACCTAGGTACCAGAGTAATGGGTGCTTTATTAATAATAAGAATAAGTGATAAATAATACCTGTTACATGAAGTGTTGCTAATGGGCATTATATGCAAAGACATGACAAAATACCATCCTCATATCTACATGTTTTGGGTGCGGGGAAGAAGGGAAGTTACATCAGACACTAAAACCATGCTGATTTACACTAATGTAACTCCATCGACTTAAATGGATTTACTCCAGATTTACACTGGTGTAAGTGAGAGGAGAATCAGATCCCATTGTATTCAGACAGTGCTCCTGGTTCAAAATCTCAGGATTCTCAAAAAACAAAAGTTTGTGTTCCATCAAAAGTATGCTGTAACTTGCATGGTGTATGTAAATCCTCTTATGAAATATATTAGCATAAAATAACTCCAGCATTTTGGCAATTCTGCCCATTACTGATCAGAATATCCCTTTGTTATTTAGATATAGATGATGTGTGAATTGGTGCCCAAACTGACTCTGGGTACACACACTTCTCATTGGTGCTATTATACAAAAGGGAAAACAGTGGATGGAAGGGGTGCCATCCTTCCCCTCTCCCTCCCCCATTTTGAACATGGATGTAGATATAGAGGTATGTATTTTTTGGAGAATACTAGAATTTGGGTGGACTGTAGTTTCCTCAAAGAGGTTAATGTCACCCCCTACCTTGGTTATACAACATGCAGATCTAAAGAAAAGATTTGACCTGCTGCTTTTAAAATAAATCTATGAATGTTCCTTATAGCATCACAGCCGAGTGTTTCTACAGTTAAAAAAAAAAAGGAGTGCTTATATTCTCTATATAAATATATGTGCTGGCCTCAGGTTCCCCTGCTCAATTAGTTTTATTTTTTACTAGCAGTGATATACTTAAGCTCTCTAGAGCTCTGCAAATTCATTTTTTACATGCAAGCACATAATCTTTTTGGAGTGAATATGGACATTAACTCCTCCTTGCAGCTCTTTATAAACATCTGCTTGCACGGCATATATTTCAAACTCAGAATCCAAGAAGGAAAGTGCTCCCAAGACTGATTACTGAGTTAGAAACCCTTTTACTTTAATGTACTCTGCCAAGATCTGTCCTTAACCTCAAATGAATCAGGGAAGAAAAGGGGAAGGGTGAGACTACACAGCCTTGTCATAATTCTAATCACATTGCCCGGTGATCACAGAATGACCTTTTATGTTTAGATATTAAAACAAACCATTGCACTCATTGTACCAGGAGTAGTCCCAGTAACTTCAGTGGGACTACTTGTGTGAGTAAGGATTACTCATGTGAATATGGGTTGTAGCATGAAGCCATTATTCCTGCAATTACTGTAACAAGCATTCAGATTTCTCGACTTTGCAGAGTTTTAAGAGAGCATATTAGAAACAAGTAACTGAAATACTGAGAGTGTCAACCCAAGGAACTATGGGTCAGTCTCAGCAAATCAGTGTATTCAGTTTACACCAGCTGAGGGTCCGGTCACAGCTATTTGTCTCACCTGGGATTTGGTGAAAATTTACAAATTGTAACAAGTGGGAGAAAATGTATAGCCTAAACTATTTTTGCATTCGGATATATAGTAGTAGAGAATGTTTTGCATATATTTATATTCCCCTTTTCTCCACTCCCTTCCCCCATTCTTTTTTACCTTAATTTACTATAGCTTACCTATAGTTTAATTAATAAACTATAAGATGGACTAAAGTACTTTTTCTGTCAGGTCTGTATTGCATATTCTGTCAGGTCTGTATCACACTACCTGTAGGATCCACTACCATTGCAAGTATTTGTGGGAGAACAACTCACAAGACAGTTTTCCTCCTTGCTCCCACTACTAACTTATTTTGGAAAGTTTACTGATGTGTTCAGAGACCTTGTATGATAAAATTATTTCTTTGCCATGCCCCACATGCTGGCTAGACTTCCTGGGATTCTTGCAGCTGTTTCAAGGCTTGCCATTATGTCTGAGCAGTTTGCCACTTTTTGAAGGTTGTCATTATATGTTCTATAATGTGCAAAAATGCTCGGTACAAAACATGGGCCTTAGTTGGGTCACAACAACTGGAAACTGCCCATTACCCACTAAGCTTGTGATTTATAGTTCGAGAAGCAACATGTGTATAATTGCTTCTTGCTGTTCAGAAACTCTGACCTTCCCTGACATATGTATACCAATCACTGTCCAAAAAAAAAAAAAATCAGAAATCTGTTTGAATGGGGTTCAGGGAGGTGGATCCCGTGGTGTTTTGTAGAATTATTCATAGTATTTTACAGAACTGGTTTGGCTCCGTGTACAGCACACACTGTGAATTCCTACAATTTGTGCAATGCTCTGTATCTGACAGTAGTATAGCTGCAATTGCTTCCTCTTTTACTCTGTATATTAATCCAACCACATAAAGACATTATTCAGAATTACAAACGCTGCATGAAATAACGTGTAAAGAAAATATATGGCATTAAATGTGACTTTTGGACGCAATATAATATTCTCCATATTCCTTATGATAATTTGGTAGGTAATGAGTAGATTTGGGGCCTGATCCTGCATTCCTTTTGCAACAAAAATGCCCATTGGCTTCAGTGAACATTTTCAATGTGCAAGAAATGGAGGTTCAAGCTCTTTAAGGTTAAGTAATTCCATTTTTCTTATTTAATATTAAGGGCCCAACACTGGATTCTTCCTCAAGCAAAACTCCTATTGGGTGAAAGACTGGAGTTCAATCTGCAGTTTCAATGGTGAGCGCCATAGCCTCTGTTATTTTTAATTCAAGATAGTAAGTCAGTATCAAAATATATGTGTAGATATAAATGGATAGATTCTCAAAAGCAGGCAGCTAAGATGCTCTTTCATAATTGTTGCATGGACCTCTTATGTTCACAAAATCCACATTTGTGCACACAAATGAGCATTTAAGTATATAAAGTCAGTCTGGTAATTATATTGTAAATGGCTCCATATATACATATACATATATGGAGCCATTTACAATATAATTACCAGACTGACTTTTGTAAATGCAGGATTTGCAGGTTCCACAGAGGTGGAAACAAATTTGACAGATCCAACTTAAACACTCCACAATTTCTTAGCTTGGCACTAAAAAAATCGAGGGACTGATTTTCATAAGTTTTATTACAAAATGCAAATGTATTTGTCACTTCAAGTATATCCACACACAACCTACTATTGATAGAGTCCTTAAGCAGATTTTTACTTACAAAAGCTTTTCCATTCACCTTTGGTTAAGCATCGTAAATCATGTTAATATCATAAGTATGTAAACTCAGGATGAAAAGCAGGTGGAAATTCTTAATGGAATTCTGCTTGTTACAATCACATCTGATGCACAGATCCCTTTTGCTGTCCACTCATGACAACAAATTGATTAAATTCTTGCCCTGTGGGTTAGGTTTCAGGAAAACAGGTATCAGGATTAGTAACTTGCACAACACTGCAGGTTTCATTCCCTCAATAACAAATCTGCCCTCTGTGACAGCAGCACTACATCAGTACTATGTGGCTTTTAATAGCAGATCTTGTATCATCATACTTAAGAGTATTAACATAGCAATTAATCGTTCTCCCCTGACTCCTCCTTTTTAATGTACACCACAGTAAGCTGTTCTATCCAGAGACAATTATTTCCCCTCAGTAAAGTGGTCCAGTTTTATATTTCCCTTCTCTTCTATAAGCTTCAGAGAATCAATGCATGATTATTTTTAAGAAAAAGAAACACAAACTCCAGGTTGTCATTGTTTTTACAACATGCAAAGCTCTTCTTCTAGAGAGAGCCAATCAATCTCACACACAATTTCAAGGATATGACCATCCCAACATATTATACAAAATGGACAAAATACCAAATTACTTAGAGAGAGATTTTCCCCCTCCACTCCAATCCTGTACACAAGAAGTGGGCAAACTACGGCCCACAGGCCACATCCGCCCTGCGGGACCCTCCTGCCCGGTCCCTGAGCTCCTGGCCCGGGAGGCTAGCCCCTGGCCCCTCCCCTGCTATTCCCCCCTCCCCCACGGCCTCAGCTCGTTCCGCCGCCGGCACAGTGCTCTGGACGGCGGGGCTGCAAGCTCCTGTGGCAGCGCAGCTGCAGAGCCGGGGCCTGACCCAGTGCTCTGTGCTGCGTGGTGGCATGGCTGGCTCCAGCCAGGCAGCGCGGCTGCCTGTCCTGTGCTCTGGGCGGCGCGGCTGTAGCACCGCCAGCCACTGGTGCTCCAGGCAGCGCAGTAAGGGGGCAGAGAGCAGCGGGGTGTGTGTGTGTGTGGATAGAGGGCAGGGGAGTTCGGGGTGGTGGTCAGGGGGCGGGGGTGTGGATAGGAGTTGAGGCAGTCAGAGGGCAGGGAACAGGGGGGTTGAATGGGGGCAGCGGTCCCCAGGGGGCAGTCAGGAAGGAGAGGGGGGGTTGGATGGGACGGCGGGGGGCAGTCAGGAGCAGTGGTTTGGGGGGCAGTCGGGACAGGGAGAAGGGGTAGTTGGATGGGGCAGAGGTCCCGGGGGGGCAGTCAGGAATGAGAGGAGGGGTTGGATGGGGTGGCGGGGAGCAGTCAGGGGCAGGGGTTCTGGGGCTGTCAGGGGACAGGGAACGGGGGGGTTGGATGGGTCAGGAGTCCTGGGGGGGCCATCAGGGGGCGAGAAGCGGATAGGATTAAGAACATGTTATCCATCTCCTGGGACCTGTTTTTTTCTGCCAACACTGAATATATTTATTATCAATAGTTCATATTAGTCCCTGACCAGGTAATAAATTTTAGGAGTAATGTAAATGTGCATGTAGTACTGCAGTGTGCCATCAGCATGAACTAAGAGTTCTTAGGGTTCTGTCATCACTCAGTATAATTGATTTTAAGAGTCTAAACTTGGAGACCTGATGCACAAAATAAAGAAATGTGGATAACTTAGCTGACAGGTGTGTCAGAAGATCTACATGCTAGATAGTCAAGAGTTGTATAAAAATAGTTCTAAGTGAATCTCCCGGAAAACCTTTATAAAGGAATGCACTGTCAAGATTCACAAATTTGATACAGGGGAAAACAAGAATAATGTTAAGCGTTAAATAAGGCCGTAAGCTCCTCTGGACAGGAGTTGCCTTTTTCGTGCCCTGTGCAGCACTAAGTACATTGGTGGCACTGAATAATAATTTAACAAGGGTAACTATATGTCTTTGGGCATATTAGCAACAAGAGGTGAAATCTTGGCCCCAGTGAAGTCAATTGGAAAACTCCTATGGGGTTAGGATTTCACCCAAGGTATTAAATACACAAGGGGACTTAGGCTCACCATTGCAATGCCTACTGTTAGGCACCCTGCCACCTAATGGAATCCACAGTCCCAAATTAGGAATCCAGGCTTCCTGTACGATGCTAGGGGAGTTAGGCACTTAAAAATGAGAGCCACAAAAGCCAGCAAACTGAGCAGGGAGCCTTTTAGGCTAGCTGGTAGGTAATGCCAAGAAAAGTGTGTGTGGCTGTGATCCTAACAACATCCCAGTGCAAGAAGGTCAGGGGCTCATTGGTACCTGGTAGTGAGTTTCATCTGGCCTGACCAGTTCAGTTACCCCAATTCATTAATGTCATAAACTATATCTGACATGTGTCTTGTAAGGTATCATTGGAAAATTAATAATGCACTGATCATTAATATTCTTGTGAGGTGTGTGCATGGTAAACAGCTACGGGCCCATACAAATATGTAGCAAATGTGGAACACAAATGTGTTTACCAGACAAGTCTGGGGATTGGGTAAACAGGTTTCTCCCAGGCAACGGACAAGCCAGTGCCTCCAGCCAGGTGTCATCAGAATCAATTAGCAACCACGTGTCAAGAGGCCTTTCATTTGCATTGGAGAGTGAGGAACAAATCAATTTTTCAGTTTAGCAAACACCAGCAGGGGAAGAAACCAGCATAGAACTTGTTTTACCACCAGACTCCATGTCTCCTTCCTCACAGCTTGAATGAACTTCATTTTGGGGGTGGGGGGTATCCTTCTTCACTGGGCTATAAAAGAGGGGGGTAAAGAACCCTGAGTTATCTTTCACCTAGGAAGACAAAGGGGAACCAGCTCCTATACTTTTGGGGAAGGTCCTGACTGACAGTCAGCTACGCTGATCTAAAAGTGATTGGTGAGAGAAACCTTCTTAAACAAAGGCTGTACCTGGCTAGATTCAGTTTTAGACTTTTAGAAGAGTGTTTTTCACTGTTATTAGCTTGTAACCATCTCCTACTTTATTTTTTATTTGGCATTTCTTAATCTATGTTAGTAAACTTGTTCTATTTTAGTCTAAACCACACCAGTGCTGTATTTGAATTTAAGTGATTGTTAACTCCAGTTAATGGGCAAGCTGCGAGGTATTGACTCTTTAAAGGAGCAAACAGACATCATTATTCCTGTGAATGGTCCAGGAAGGGGCTGGACATTGCAGAGCACACAGTTTGGGGAAAATTCGGGACTGGGAGAGTGTTGGAGAGTAGTAACCAAGGCTGGTAGATACCCGAGTGTGGCTGGGGTGTGACAAGCAGGCTGCTGGAATCAGAATGCTGAGCCAGAGCTGCTTAACTCACAGACACTCCATACATGCTTGTCTGCTGGCTGTTGGTGTCCAGGCTTTGAGCCACAGCAGAGCATTTAAGGTACCCAGGTTTAAAGGGCAGGTGGGGACACAACCCCTCAGTGGTGTAGATTGCATCCCAGAATGTGACAATGGCCTAAGCACCATTTCTCAAAAGGAGTTAAGACCAGGTAGATGCCTATTAATGCTAGGAGTGTGTGGCTATAGACAACCCAGGTTCAATTCCCTCTGCTGGATGAGGATCAGAAGAGTGCCCTAATCACTGAGCTATGGGATATTCAGGGGTGGGTCGCTCTCAATCTCTCCTGTTGAAACTGTTCTACTTTGTATAAATATTTGAATAGTCATTGCAACAGGGATTTGAAATTAGATCTCCTACATCCAAGGTGAGTGCTGTTGTTGTTATTTGTATTACCGTAGCACGTAGGAGCCCTAGTCATGGACTCGTTGTGCTAGGAGCTGTACAAATACAGAACAAAAACACAGCCCCTACCCTAAGGAGCTTACAGTCTAAGCATGAGACAAGAGACAACAGATAGATACAGACAGACAGGACAGTACAAGGAAACAATGAGACAATAGTGGTGACAGGCACTGATAGCAGCAGCTTAACTATTCTCAAGTAAGGAGGGACTGAAGGAAAACAATGAGGTAGCTTTGTGATATTTACAGGGAGTGCCTCCCAAGTTGGAAGGGCAGCATCTGAGAAAGCACAAAGGTATTTGAGTGAAAATTTAACATGTGAGCAGAGGAGACTTATATCATGGGCTGATCAGAGGTGAGCATCAACAACTGGAGAGTGAATGAGAGATGATAGGTAGGGTGGGGATTGACTGTGAAGGGCCTTGAAAGTGAAGACAAGCAGCTTATATTTGATACAATACAGAAGAATGAGCCAGTGTCCCAAACTGTACAACAAGTAGTATTCTAATCTCAAAGCTAGAGATAAACAAATGTTAAAAGTGTTATAAATATAGTTTTAAAAATATGTATTTAAAATATTACATTAAAAAGCCCCTTACCCCTTGGTCTGAATACCCCATCTTCTATATGTCTATCTTTTAGATTTTAAACTCTTTAGGGAAAGGGCTGTCATTATTTTTGACAGCCTTGAACATACTATAATAATTATGCTTCATGCTGAAGGTTAGACATTTCTGCTTTGAAAAAAGTATCTTAAAAGTATATTTAAATAGTCAAAACTAGGCTTTTCAGTTAACATTATTGTTTCATTTTGTCTGCAGACCAAAGAAGATAGCAATGCAGTGCTATACAAAGCAAAGATAAGAAACTATTATTATATCTTAAGAACATGTAAAGTCTGTGGGAAAAAATATAAATTCACTGATTCCATTGTCCCTGCCCTTTTGCCCTTGAATAGGCACACCACTTCTATAAGAGGCTTTATATTTTATCTCTTTCATGTCTTTGTTGTGAAACTCTATGGATTTTTGCCACCTTCTCCATATGATCTTAACCACCCTTTAGAACAACATAGAACAATTTAGTACAGGAAGTTAATAAAAGAATATGTCCAGTTGAAATTACAGGGGGATCTTCAGTAGGGAGACTAATTACCTGAGATGGAAGGTGGTTTGGGTATTGGGGTTTTCCAACTCATTTCTTAAAGAATATACAGTAGAACCTCAGAGTTACGAACACCTCGGGAATGGAGGTTGTTCATAACTCTGAAATGTTCATAACTCTGAACAAAATGTTGTTTGTTCTTTCACTGATTTAATACAGCTTTGAAACTTTACTATGCAGAAGAAAAATGCTGCTTTTAACCATCTCAATTTAAATGAAAGAAGTCCAGAAACAGTTTCCTAAACTTGTCAAATCTCTCTTTTTTTTTTTTTTTAAACTTTCTTTTTATTTTTTCGGTAATTTACGTTTAATGGAGTACTGTACTGTACTTGCTTTTTTTTTTGGGTCTCTGCTGCTGCCTGATTGCATACTTCCAGTTCCAAATGAGGCGTGTGGTTGACTGGTCAGTTCGTAACTCTGGTGTTCGTAGTTCTGAGGTTCTACTGTACTTATGGGCCCTAATCAATCAAAGCACTTACACATATATGTAACTTCAAGTACGTGAGTAGGCCCATTGGAGTCAATGCACTGCTCGTGTGCCTGAAGTTACACACATGTTAAAATTTACTTTGCTTGTATAAATTTGTAAGTAGTTTGCTGTGCCAATTGCTTCCAAAGCTATTTGATATTTACTTGATTTTTTTATTGTACTATGGAATAGTAAATGCTGGGTCAATGAGTCAACGGGTGCTTAAAGTGGTTTGCTGGATTGAGACCATAGCCATAGGATTTTAGCATCACACAAACTATTAATGAATTTATCCTCACAATCTCTCCAATTTGGGGAAGTAGTATTACCCTAATTTTACAGAGGGAGGAATGAGTCATAGAAGCTATGTCTACACTGCAACCTTCTTTCAGTGGTGTGTAGAACCCCCTTGCCTCCTCTCCCCCCCGCTAGCACAGGTATAAGTAGCAGTGTAGATAGACAGTGAGACACCACTTAGGCTAGAAAAGGCTCACTGAACCCCGTGGATATGTCCCCACCGTGGCTGGCTGCATGCCCAAGGAGTGCCTCCCATGTCTATACTGTTTTTAGCATCATGGCTATACTGTTGTTTTTAGCAGTGCAGAGTCTCGCTGCCTCCCAGCTGCTGGAGACTTTCCCCATTGCAGGGAGCTGCCAGAGTCTTTCCCCACCACAGGGAAAGACTCCAGCAACAGGGAAGTGTTATGGTGTGGGGGGAAGGACTGTGTCACATACTAGTGGATGGGGTGCTTTGGGTGTGGAGGTTGTCATACACTCCGGGATGGGGTGCTATGGGTGCGTGAGGGTGGAGTCACACATTCCTGGATGGGAGCTATGGGTGTTTGGGGATGTCACACCCTTGTGGATGGGAGCTATAGGTGTGTGGGGTCACACATTCCTGGATGGGTGTTATGGGGGTCACACAGGGGATGGGTGCTGTTAGGGTTGCTAGGTGTCTGGTTTTTTATCAGAACACCCGGTTGAAAGGGACCCTGGCGACTCTGGACAGCACTGGTGACCAGGTCGTTAAAAGTCCAGTTGGTGTGGGGCTGGTAGGCTCCCTACCTGGCTCTGCACGGCTCCTGGGAAGCGTCGACATGCAGGGGCGGCTCTATGTATTTTGCTGCCCCAAGCACGGCAGTCAGGCGGCTTTCGGTGGCATGCCTGTGGGAGGTCTGCTGGTAACGCGGATTCGGCGTACCCGCCGCTGAATTGCCGCCGAAGCCGCGGGACCGGCGGACCTCCCGCAGGCATGCCGCCGAAGGCAGCCTGACTGCCGCCCTCACAGCGACCGGCACGCCGCCCCCCCGCGGTTTGCCGCCCCAGGCATGCGCTTGGTGTGCTGGTGCCTGGAGCCGCCCCTGTCGACATGTCTCTTGGCTCCTAGGCAGAGGGACAGCCATGGGGGCTCTGTGCGCTGCCCCTGCCCTGAGCACCGGCTCCATAGCTCCCATTGGCCAGGAACTGTGGCCAATTGGAGCTGCAGGGGCGGCGCCTGCAGGCAGAGGCAGCGTGCAGAGCTGCCTGGCCACGCCTCCATCTAGGAGCCAGAGGGACACGTCACTGCTTCTGGAGAGCTGCCCCAGGTAAGTGCCACCCAGAGCCTGCACCCAAAACTCCCTCCCGCACCCCAACCCCCTGCCCCAGCCCTGAGCCCCCTCCCGCACCCAAATTCCCAGTCCCTCCTGAAACCCACACCCTCTTCGTGCCTCAACCCCCTGCCTCAGCCCTGAGCTCCCTCCCACACCCAAACTCCCTCACGTGCCCCAACCTCCTGCCCCAGCTTGGAACCCCCTTCCACACTCTAAACCCCTCAGCCGCACCTCCAGCTCGGAGCCCCCTCCTGCACCCTATACCCCTCATCCCTGGCCCCATCCCAGAGCCTGCATCCCCAGCTGGAGCCCTCGCCCCCTCCCGCACCCCAACCTCCTGCCTCAGTCCGGTGAAAATGAGTGAGTGAGTGTGGGGGTGAGCAAGCAACAGAGGGAGGGGGGATGGATTGAGCCGAGGGCAGGGCCTCGGAGCAGGGGCGGGGCCTCGAGAAAGGGGCGGGGCAAGGGTGTTCAGTTTTGTGCGATTAGAAAGTTGGCAACCCGATGGTGCTGTGGGTGTGTGTGGGGTTCACACAGGGGATGGGTACTATGGGGGTGGGTGGAGGTCATACTCCCAGGATGGGTGCTATGGAGGTGGGTGGGTCACACAGGAGATGGGTGCTGTCACACTCCCAGGATGGGTGCTGTCGGAGTGTGAGAAGGGTCACATAGAGAATGGGTGCTATGGGAGTGGGGGGAGGGTCACCCAGGGGATGGGTGCTATGCGGAGGATCACACTCCTGGGATGGGTGCTATGGCGGTCACACAGGGGATGGGTGCTGTGGGGATGGGGGGG
>NW_020664446.1:48652779-48666707 GCF_002925995.2 Terrapene triunguis | reverse complement strand
ACAGGGGATGGGTGCTGTGGGGGTGAGGGGGTCATACAGAGGATGGGTGCTGTGGGAGTGAGGGGGTCACCGAAGGGATGGGTGTTATGGGGTGGGTGTTATGGGGGCGGGGCTCACAGGGGATGGGTGCTGTGGGGTGAGGGGATCACACAGGGGATGGGTGCTGTGGGGGTCACAGGGGGGATGGGTGCTGTGGGGGCAGGGCAGGGCCGGCTACAGGGTTTTTGCTGCCCCAAGCAGAAAAAATAAATAAATAAAAAAGCCATGATCGCGATCAGCTCTACCTCCACCACTTCAGTCTTCGGCGGCAATTCGGCAACTGGTCCTTTGCTCCGAGAGGGAGTGAGGGACCCGCCGCCGAATTCTGGGACGTACCCCCCCTCTCCGTTGGCTGCCCCAAGCACCTGCTTGCTGGGCTGGTGCCTGGAGCCGGCTCTGGGTCAGGGGGTCACACAGGAGATGGGTGTTATGGGGGGGTCACAGGGGGGATGGGTGCTGTGGGGGCAAGGGGGTCACACAGGGGATGGGTGTTATGGGGGGTCACACAAGGGATAGGTGCTGTGGGGGCAGGGGGGTCACACAGGGGATGGGTGTTATGGGGGGGTCACACAGGGGATGGGTGCTGTGGGGGCAGGGGGGTCACACAGGGGGGCTAAGGCGGATCGCACTCCCAGGAAGCGCATAGGGTGGGGAGGGGGCCGCTCCCCCCCGGCAGCGCCCCCGGCCGCTGTCCCTGCGCTAACACCGCCCCCGCCGCCTCCCAGGGCAACGCAGAGACGCGTGGCCCGCTCGGCATGGCGGCCAAGGCGAAGGGGAAGGAGAGCAGGCAGGTACCGGCCCCGCGTCCACTCCCCGCCCCTTAGCGAGCGTCCCCTGCCCCCAGCTCCCTCCGCCTGCCCAGGGGCCCCCGCGCTCGCTGGCGGCATGTGGCCGGGCGAGGGCTGGCCCCGTTACCCCGCCTGGAGGCAGCGCCTGTGGGCCGGGGCGGAGGTGTCAGGGCAGCCTCCCGCTCACCGGCACCAGCTGCTGCCCCCCGACCCGGCTCACGGAGCGGGTTTGCCGTGGCAAGTTTGCCGAGGTGCAGAGAACCCCGCGCGGGCCGGGCGCTGCTCCTGCGGGGGGAGGCCGGGGCTGGGAGGCGATTCCAGGCTTGGTTCTGACATTGAATGTGCCAGGACTTAGCCCCGCATTCAGGTTGAGGGGAAGGGGTGCAGCCAGGCCTTGCTAACAGCTGCCTCCTGCATGTGAGGAGCTTGCCCCAGGCGCGCTTTGCAGGAGGCAGGACTTTTGTTATGAGGTTGGCCAGCAGTGCTCACTCCTTTTGTGTAATAATTTGTTGACAAGTCACATCCTGTTTATGTAAACCCTTGAGATGTTACTAGTTCTCCAGCTAGCTGCACAAAAGGGGAAAAGAAGAATGTACATATTAAAAATGTTGGTGAAAATGAAATGAAAGTATTATGCATGGTATAGTCTTGTAATATTTAAAATAAAGAGAGTTTAAGAAGAACACATACACAAGTTGAGAAATTCCCATACCAAAAACTCTTCTAAAATTAGTTGGTGTTACTAACAGACAACTCTGTTAATTTACAGATTGCCTCATTAAAAGCAAGGAAATGACTAGCTAAGGTTATCAGCATTAAGGTTGTGCTGTGATAAAGTAACTTAACTTCATACTTAGTAGGAATAATTAGTTCATATTATGTGGACTGTAAAATTTATGATGTCCTTAACTATAGTTGCTTTTAAGTGCTTGTGAATTTGTAAATTATGTGATTGGTAAGGCTATTATTGTTACTCAGCACCTTTCATTTGTTTTTAAACAAAGTTTTTATAATATATATGTATTGTACCCAAAATATGCTGTGTCATTTATAGACACTTTTCAATATACAGATTTTTCTTTGTTTATTCATGCTGAGAGATGCATCTTAATTTTTAGAATTTCATTGTTGGTCTGAGGGAAATGCATGTAGTATTACTTTAAGTGACATGAATAGTATGGGAACAAGATTAGATTGATCACAGATGATATTATATTTTTGTCTCCATGTAATCCCTTCAGTGATTTATGTACCCAAAGCCTTTTAGGGAGTTTCACAAATCCTCACAACATTCCTCCCGAATGCTCTATTTTTCTGCACTAGGATCTCTGATTTGGCTGATAGATGTGTGATTTCACAGGTAGCCACACAACTCTCTATGGACTGCATTTCAGAGGAAACTCAAGAGTACAAGTTATTCCTCTTTAGGTTGACGTTAGCTTAAACTCAAACTTTCTACCTCCAAATCCATGTATTTCAGATGGTATCATGAGATAGTGTTATTTTGCTAATTCTGTCCATTCTGGGGGCTTATTTAAACCCAAATGCCTAAGTATGCAGATTCCATGTCCTGCTCTTTAGAGCTCCCTTAGAAAATAAACCTGATCTTCATTTCAGTCAGAGGTGCTGGTTTCAGATGTTTAAATGCATGAATAAAGTTAAATTCTCAAATTTGTGAAGTGGAGCAGACAGAACTGGCCTGTAAAAAGGTAAGTGCTGACAATACTTTACAATGTGTCAGCTTGACCTATTTCACTGAGTTGTTGCTCCAGTCATTTGCACTTTCAGGAGTATTGGTGGTGTAGTGGTTATCGTGGCCAGGGGCGGCTCCAGGCACCAGCGCAGCAAGCGTGTGCCTGGGGCAGCAAGCCGCAGGGGGGCTGCGTGCCGATTGTCGTGAGAGCGGCAGTGAGGCAGCCTTCGGCGGTGTGCCTGCGGGAGGTCCGCCGGTCCCGCAGCAGTTCAGCGGCAGGTACGGCGAAGGCGCGGGACCAGCAGATCACCCGCAGAAACGCCACCGAATCCGCGTGAGCAGCGGACCGCCCGCAGGCGTGCCGCCGAAGGCTGCCTGACTGCTGTGCTTGGGGCGGCAAAAAACATAGAGCCACCCCGATCATGGCTGTCTTTCAAGCAGTTGATCTGGGTTAACTTTCAGCGAGTGCAACATATCTACATCTTTAGGCACTCAGACACTGTGGTGATGGGTTGTTATACAAAACTCTAAGATTATTTCTCTCTTTGATAGTGGGAATTTAAAAGGCCCTTGTTGAAGGAAATCTTCTTCTTCTGTAAAATGTATTACTAAATATTCTAGTGTTTTATGAGAGATTTACATACTTTCCAAAATATTACTTTTCTTTATATTAGTATCTGTAAACAGCTTGGTCAGGAAAACAGCAAAAAATTGGTACTCTTCAATCAACTAAATTGTAGTTTAAAATAAGTATACTATACAGAAGAAAGCAAGTTGTAGAAAATATATTGTATTTGAAATATACCACAGAAGTATTATCTTTTTATACAACTTTATAACTATTCTTATAAAGAGTTTAGAGTAAATGTATTCACATAGTCTATTTTTTGTTAGGTTTTATAATCTTTTACTCAAATTTCTTAGTTCATTTAATGTATTTTAGATTAAGTTTATAGTGTATACTATTGTCTCAAGAATTTGTTTGATTACAAACTTGGTGAAGTCATGCATTCTGCATTAAATTACATAAGTTTCAGGTTTTGGCAGAATCTAATGTTACTTGTTATTCATGTGCACTACATAAAACAGGGTACACTGCTATTATTTTTGCTCTTTTATCATCCGCAGGATCTCAATACACAGTTTTTTGTTTTAGATTGATTAAACTGTCTTAATTGAGCTTATAAGAAACATACATTTATAGATTACTGTTAGCAGAAAACACAACATCTGAATCATAAACATCGCAACATACAGTATAAACAGTTAGGGTCTTATTTCTTCATTTGGTATTTTTGTTACGGAGATATCATTAATTGTTTTCAGAGCTACCGATTGTCTAGTAATAGTAAAAGTTTAATTTCAGAACAAATATATGCTGATCCAAAATCTTCTTGAAATCTGAATTGTGGCATCTCAGAAAAATACAGTATTTTGTTATTAAAAGGACACAAGTGCTTCTGATATTTTTTGTTTTGTTTATTTTTACTTTTTATTGCTTTAAATGTACACCAACATATGAGAACAAACTTCCATTTCTTAGCTTATAGGCTTTTGTCCTTTGTATGTGACACATCTATTTCTCTCTTTTGAATGGAATTGAAATTAACGTGGCTATTTTTGTTTTCTTCCTTATTTATGTGACAGCAAGAGAAGTACAGTGGTTAAAAATAGTGGCTGTTGATTTTAATTTTCCAGTGATGGAATGGACAACGGAGGCTCTCTTACAATTCCTAATCCTAAATAACAATTTATTTATCTTAATTGTTTCATGTAGACAAATTTTGGATTTAAAATATTTGATAGTTAATTTAATAATGAAATGCCTTATAAGGTAGTAATAAGTGGGCTGCAACCTTTTATATGACTGTTGTTTGGCCTCCATTTTGTCCACAGTCGTAGCCCCCAGCCCTTCTGTGGCACTGTTTTGGAGGAGGAGCTCAGGTTTCTACACACTTGAGTTACTTGATTTGATCTGAGGTATTTGATGGGTCTGTTTATTTATTAGTGTATTTTTTTAAAAGATTTTCATGGGTGCCCAAATCACTAGATGAGTACTTTATATTGTCATTTCATATAAATGTGAATAAATAAATATCTTTGAGAGGTACAGAGACTTTTACATTCACTTTTCTCTGTCTCCTTTGAGGGACATAGTTCAGTTTTCTTCCAGGATATCATATCAGCAGTAATTTTCAGATGTGCCTCATGGATACACCAGTCTGTCGAGAGACCCTCTCTGGTATTACTGATAGTATACTTTTTAAGCCACCATTAGCTTATTTGTGTTTTCACTTAGGAGCTGGAGCTTTTCAATATTTGATGTTTAACCTTATGACTGTCCTGCAAACATTTTTATTTGAGTACTCTGGAAGCTTTGCTTGGGGAATTCCAGAAATATAGGATTCCTGCATCTTTTGTGCAGTCTGATTGGTGTTTCCACCTGATGCTCTAATGACAAAAGACACTAAGTGTTTCAGAATGCTGTATTCAACAGGCAGAAAGATGTACTATATATTCAACAAAGCTAGATAATTTATTTCAAGGAAGACAAAACATTACATTACAAATATAATAGTAATGTTTTAAATTATGCAAATGTTTATCTTAAAAAAAATTAGTATTCTAAATAATTTGCTCTATTCTCCATAATTAAATACTGACAGTCAGTTGTAGTCTGTCTAGTTATTCACCAATGCTCTTCACTTGAAATGGGCAGTAGATGGTGCCACGTATTCTTTATCAGGAATACTGACCTGTTGCAATTTGTTGCGTATCTTGACTAGTGTCAAGCTACAAACTTGTACTGCTGCTGAAATTACAGCTAGAACACAATAAGTGGTGGAGTGAAATCTGTTACAAACAGGGATTTGGAGCAATCAAATTTTTGAATTGCTCAGCTCCAGCTCTGCTCCGGCACCAATAGTGAGTGCTCCGACTCCGCTCCGTGCTCCAGCTCCGCTCCAACTCTGCTCCGCACTCCGACTCAAATTAATTTTTAACTAAAAAAAAAAGTGCATACTGTAATTTTGAAAAAACATTATTTTTATTCAGACTTTTAAAACAATTTAAATGTCATCAACAATGATACAAACTAGAATCATTCATAATTAATTCTGTAAAAAACTATTGCAGCAATCAAGCCCTCTTTCATAGCCTGCCGCAAATCATTTAAAATTAACTTTAAAGCCGAAAACAGTCGCTCTACACTAGCTTGAGTTGTTGGCATGCTCAAAGCAATTATACAGGCAGCCTGAATGCGGTGTGGGTAGCTGTGAATGGCCTCAAAAACAGACTTAACTTTTAACCTACCAATAGACTCCATCGCCTCACAATCTTCCTGAAAGTTTCTCTTAAATAATGCTTCATTACAATTATGAATCGCAGAAATTTGCCGGCATCTTACTTGTTTATCCAATTCCTTTTCGAAGTCGTCATCTTCTGAAGAATTGATGCTTGAATTATCTCCATTTCCCCATGATGGTTGAAGACGTCTCAGGGATGGATGCTCGAACAAGTTCAGAGTGGAGATGGAAGTTTGAGAACAGCCTGCTATTTCTGAAGGATGTGAACTTTCTGAAACCGCAAATTCGATTGTTGATTACTCCTTTTGTTGTGTTTCATTTTCTCCACCTCTTTTGCCGAGTTCAAATGTAGCAATAGATTTTGTTTTTCAAGTCAGCGAGCAATATCAAGGATCCCTTCCTTTGCCTTTGGTATTTCCCTTGAGGTAAGAAGAATCTGATACCGTGGGTCAACATAAACTCCAGAAAGGAAATGAATATTGTCAAAAAGCTTCTCTTCGTGTTTCTGCATGGAGGATAGAATTCCTTCTGCAATTTGTCCACCATTTTCTTGCAAGAATTTTGACAGTTTTCGCCATTCCTTCATTAAAACTCCTGGGGTTACATAGACAGCTTGAAGATTCATGGTTGTTTGATTTGGTTTTGCCAAGAGGTCTCGCGGGTTCTTCACTTCGTCCCATTCAGCTTTTGTTAACTTGAGTTCTCTTGTTCCAGCAGCAGCCACTTGTTCACAGTAAGATTGAAAAACGAGAAGCCGATCAATCATCGCAAATGTTGAACCCCAGCGAGGCACAATATCCAATGATTGAGTTACCCCATGTAGATTAAGCAGAACACTTAGAATACTTGGGGTTCGTAGTTTGGCAAAAATTCGACAAGTCGTTGTCAGAAATTTCTTCCAATGTTCTTTGTCAGTCCATCCCAGATTGCCAACTAAAGAGTGTGAATACCACACCTCATCAGTTGGACTTTTGAGTCGTCCTCATGAAGCCATGTTGGAAGTATGAGGCTAGGGTCATTAACCCATTGCGCAGCAGCATCCATGTTGAGTTCGATTTCATGCGTTCCTTTAGTTCCTTCACCAGGCAAAATAGCTTCAGTTCTGTTCACATCCCTGTTCTCAGAGGTAGAAATGGTTTCATTGTCTTCGCTGAAATTTTTGACGGCACACGTCATGCTTGCTGCATTGTCAATGCAGATGCTCAGCACTTGCATTTCACTGATCCCAAATTTTTCTAAAATAGCTTTTACTTGACTTTTCACATACGAAGAATTGTGATGCCCTTCAGTGTCGATTATGTCCAAAGTTTTTACCACAGCTTTATCTTTTCCTCCTTCGTACTACTGAGCATTGATTGCAAGGAAATCTCTGTTTCCACAGGTTGCCGCATCCATTTTCAGGTAGCACAATTTTTGCTCCAAAGCTTTCTTGAGCTCTTCGCGACCAGACTCAGCTGTGCTGACAACTAAATGACAAACCGCATCATGCCCCATCGAAACGCCAAGCTGCCGACCCATTTCACCTGCAATTTTTTAGAATCCTTTGTTCTTTAGCCTGAAGGTAATGAGTGGTGTTGAACTCAAGCAAGCCATTTCCATCAGCCCTTCACGGAAAGTATTGGCATCCATGGTGACTGTAACCTTTGAGGACTTCAAATATGAGTCAAGTTTTGTTGCTCAATTTGGGGTTTCTTTTCAGATGAAGCTCCACAAAAAATCTTTTCTCCAGGAGTTTTCAAAGAGCCAGATGAACGTCGTTTAGCCGCGTCAGCTTTCTGTTTTGCCTCATCTTCCTGGTCCTTTTTTGTATAATTTTCAGGATGGTTACGTTTTACATGCCGCCAAAGGTTGAAACTTTTCACGGCACTTGCTTCACTTGTCTTGAAGCTACATGGTTTGAGCTCGCCATTCGCTTCCTTTTCCACCTTGCATATTGCCGATTTCTTCTTTGCTTTTCCCCAAATCCCAAATTTGGGCTTTTCAAATTCAAAAGTAAAGATGTCATTGAGATCCTTTTCCGTAAATCGTCTACCAATCATGGGGGACAGATTTGATTTTTGTTGTTGTTGAAGCCATGGCCAAATCTTCTTGTGCTGCTACGGCATCCAAATGTTTCTTGTTTTGATCTTCAAAAAGCAATAAATAAAAGCATCACTTTTTTTATAATGTACCTGCTTGTGATATTTTAACAACTTAAGGTACTCCGAATTTATTTTGGATTTTCTGGACAAAAATGATTGCATTTTCTTTTTACACAAAATTATTATTAAAGTATTTTTTAATATTTTAACATGTTTCTTACAGTTTTAATGAAGTAAGAAGTATTTTTAATACACATAATATAAATTTTTATTTATAAATTGCAAATTCGTTTTTCTTATGAAATTTTGTGGTAAAAGTATTTGAAATATTTTCCAAGTTTTTAATTAATATCTCAAAAACGCTTTAATATAGATATATCAAAGAAATTTGGTATGTGCCGTAGCGTTAGTACATATTATCACTGTTCTACAACATTAATTGTTGGGAAGTAACAAGGCTACATTTTACAAGGTTGAAAATAAACGGGAAAGCGGATTCAAATTGCAAGCACAATCCTTTTAGTAAAGAGAGCAAATTTTCGGAAATATGTTCTTGCTTCATCACCCTGAATAGATTATACAAGATAGAGCAAATAACAGGTTCTATCTTGTATGTTTCCAGCCTGATAAAGGAAAAACATATTTCTGAAAATTTGCTCTTTTACTAAAAGGACTGTGCTTGCAATTTGAATCCGCTTTCCCGTTAAAGTTTATTTCCAACGTTCTATCATACAACATCATTCAAATAAAATTAATTAACCTACAGGCGTCGTGAAATGGGGAGACTGGGCCAATTTTATTTAATATTTTTTAAATCTTCAACTATTTAACAGATACAACCTGGAATATGATTTAATGCTAAAACATGCATTAAAATGGTACTCTTAATTTATTTTGTATAATTAACCGTTTCCGAGAAAACTTTAAAAATTTTAATCTGCTTAGATGCTTAGAATGATACAAACAATTTTACTTAATACTTATTTTTCAAATTTGGAACCATAAATTTTAAACCTAATAATAAATAATAACCAAAAATTATTAACTTATTATGGAACATAATATTACCACTCATAGCCGGGGCAGTCGACGACAAGCCTTTCTTGAAATATGAAATAAAAATGACCAACCGCCAGTTCATGATGCCTATGGTTTAAATAATTTTGGATAATGTAATATGGTAGCACATACTAACGCTAAGACATGGACATAATTTCATTACTTTATATTAAAGCGTTTTTGAGATATTAATTAGAAATTAACTTTTCATCACCTCCTTGAAGGGACTGTAGCTCCCTTAGGAAGAATTTTAGGACACGTGTTCACAGAAACGTTATTTCTTAAAATGACCTAAGGATTCACCCCCAAAGTTGTGTTGGACATTTTCCAATCACTCTGGATATATCACAAAAATCACTCCTAATTTATGCAAAAATGTTTACTGTATATTTATATGCCTGCTGCATGTGACTTTTTCAGTAAATTTAAAATTACAAACAACATTACCAAAAGACCGTTGAACAGATGACATATAAAATAAGTCCGCCAGAGTGATACGGGAGCATGTACAAATGAACAAATGTACCGGTAATGGGAGCTCGTGGGAGAAATGAGCTTAAGTGGTTAATATCTCTTGCGATATCTTAATATATCAGTAAACAAAAACATTATTTTTTTTGCAATATACCTATTTGTGATATCTTAAATGTTGCGTCTTGTGTCACACTTTTCCATAATCGCAGCACTCAGCGCGTCTCGTTGATCAACCCTTACAAAAGAAGTATCAACACATACTTATCTAACTAATCTACGTGAGTACGTACTTGCCTAACCTTGGCACAAGGGTGGGAGCAGTCTGCAGTCTTGCCGGATGTCTGATAATTATCTGATTCTTTAATAAAACATATCTCCAAAAAACTTTGTAATTTTGTATCTGTACATTAAATCTTGATTTCGGCCAAAGTGAGAATAACTGTGACATATTACGTAAAGTGGTAAAGTAGATGTTAATATCAGTTGTTATACAGTCTGAAACTTTTTGGCACCTTTAGGACTTTCTTGCTAAATATCATTCATTTTGGATTGGAAAAAAAAAAAGGAGCGGTGGAGCAGTCAAGATTTTCTGTGTTCCGGCTCCGCTCCAGCTCCGGGGAAAAACCTGCAGCTCCACTGCTCCACGCTTCAGCTTCAGGCTCTGCTCCAAAGCCCGGGTTACAAATGTAGCTTGCACTCTTTACATGTGTACACACAGAATTTGAAGAGCCATTTTCAGAGTTTGGAACCTAGTTACCATGTTTAGTTAATTTATTTTAGGTTCACATTAGGTTTAGGCCACAGATGTCAGTTATAGTATATTATATGATTTAAATATTAAAGATGTAAAATCATATTTAAATATTTACTTAATAAAAATTGTGTAAATGTACATATTACAGTACCCTACATGTTTGTTTCTCTGAGCGAGAGAAATGGTCCTATATTAAACTACATTTCAGAAATGCAGGTAGCAGCCATTCTTTCAGCCTTGCTATCATTGTTGCAAATGAATTGAAGGGTTATGCTGGCCTGTGACACTGGTAGTAACTTCATGAACTCTTTAGTATTGTTTCTAATGAAGCAAGAGGTTATTTTCAGTATTTGTAAAATGTTAGTATATTGAGCTACTTTTTTGTGGCTGCATGTAGCAATCTCACAATATATTGTAGTCTATATAATAACATTACTAACAGTTTTTTCATAATAAATGCTTTATTACCATTTAAAATAGAAGCAATCACATATTACTTGTGTCAGAGGGAAGTTTTTATTTTCTTCATTGCTTTCATGCTGTTGAACTGTCTTGAAACACTGTACTTTAGGTCAGTATTGTTATAGTTGGAGACTATAAAATGAAAAGGTAAGAAGAGTGAGTATTATCAACTACAGTACATACGAAAATAGACTAATTCTTAACCAGCGTCCAGTAGATCTTTGATACTCATTGCTTCTTGCAGTCCTGTTTTCTGCAGCCATAATCAGCTGCCCAGTTACGCCATCTTCAGGGTTGTGGAGGCCCTCTTCCATTTCTCTGTGTGTGCAACCGAGCACGAACCTTATTTCACGAGCTTAGTCCCACCTCATTCAAGTCAATAAAAAAGTTATTATAGACTTCAGTGGTATACAATTGAATCCTAGGAGTATAAAAATGTATACAATTCATGATATCTTAGTGCTACTAGCACTTTCTTTTGCTTCAGTACAGAAATATCCAAAAACTATTGGTTGATAGATATTCATTTTGCTCAGCAATTCCATTTTAAAACTTCGTAATGATATAGCTTCCATTTTAAAGTGCTTTGAATCCTCACAGCAAGGCTGAATCACAGTTAGTGAAATGGTGCTGAACACAGTTTGAGCTTGTCTAAGCTTGTGTATGAACTGTTCATCACAAGTTCATCTGCACCAATTGCTGGCATTCATTATCAGCAAGAGGACATTTTAGTAGTGTAGACTAGCCAATAGATAAGTGTCAGTCACTGACAGTGATTTCATAACTTTTCTTGACATCTTGTTTCATTACCTAACTATTCTAATAACACATTTTTATTTGCCTACTGATTGACTTTCTAAATTTTCCTACTGAAGTCAATTATATAATCCAGTCAAGTATTTCCCTTGACTTTAGAAGACCATTGCATTGTTAATTCATGTTCAGTTTATCATCCACTATCAACCACATATCCCGCTTTGTAATATTTCTGAATGAGTATTTCTTATACGCACCACAGGGGAACAATTACTCTCAGCATTATGAGTATACATTTTCCTGGGAAAAGTAGTTACATAATTTAGATCACAGTATACATTTTCTAGGTTTTTTTTTATTTTTAGATTATTAGAAAATCATGTATTTATTTTAATTGCATAGAATTAAATTGTCAAAAATGGGTTTAGTGGTTAACACCCCACTGAGATGAATAGGGAAAAGCCAAGCATTTGTTTTTCTGGGTACAGAGCAAATAGAATGGTAGAGCAGTGTCTGTCTGTAAAAGTATAAGTTCCCCTTTAGTTTAAGGTGGGTGAACAAGTTATTTTTCATGTATCCACCTAACTTCACCTCCATCCCTAAACACCGTTACTGTCTTGTGTTGCTGGCAGAAAATTACTGCTGCATTTCTGTTTGGTGTTGGATGAATTATCTTTGTACGTACATTCTGTAAAGTTCTTTGAGATCAAAAGTGTTATATAAATTAGATGATTTTTTTTTTAAATACAATCTACTGTTTTTGTATAGGAAGAAGGTCAAGAACAAGATACTGTAGCTAGAGAGATTATGGCATGGAAGTTTCTTTCTCTTCCTCAAATTAGTGCTTTGTCAGAACAAGATATAGAAGGGGTTCAAAAGTAAGTAACTATAATATATAACAAATATAGATAATGCTGGTGCTTGTGTCTTGGTGAAAGAGGACTTGTGTGATTTATCAGTCTACTGTTTTTGTTGAAGATATCAGGAGTGATAACTGTGATATTGATCGTTTGGTGTCGTCTTGCCTTTATAAAAGATTTATGTTAAGTCAAATTCTGGAGGTGGTGGAAAGTAGTGAACTTGTTACTACCTCGATCTTTCACTATGATACTAATTCATGACTTTATTGAAATTAAAAATCTCATTTGCAAAAGAAATGAATAATACTAGTTTTCTGTGCAAGACAATTATTTTAATATAGCTGGTTAAATTAACTACACCAGCACTGCAATATTTATTTATGTATATGGGCAAATGGCATTTTTTGAAGACTTGTATGCTAAGTGAATGATGATTTAATCCAATTTTTGGGACACTTGTGGACAATGGCAATAATAGAGTAAATAAGAAAATATGTTGGTCTCAGAATGTACTCTCCTCCTATATTCTCTCCATCTTTTCATTTTTCTTTCTCCTTTGCTCACTTTCTTTGTATGGATATTGCAAGTTGACATGTTTTTGGGTATTTGAGATTTTTAAATATATACCAGGTGTGATTTGTTTCAAAAGTGTTCAGTGTGTTGGGCTAACTACTCCCATTGTAGATAATGGTAAAGCTCCCATTGACTTCAACGTGAATAGAGTAGGGCAAAACTGAGCACTTTAAACTGCCTCCTCAAGTGTCTTAGACAACATTTTTAGGTTTCAGATTAATGTCTAAAGCAGAAAAAATAAAGGAATTTGGATATAATGAAAACTGACCCTTAGGAAAGTGGCAAAAAGCTTCATATGAAGGTATCTAAGTTCTTAAGGATTTAGGAGTCAAACTTTAGGCATCCACAATTGAATGTATTGGCCTTAAGTTTCAGGGGTGACATTTTCAAAAGTACCTATATGACTGAGGCGCACACGTCCCATTGAAAAGTCACCTAGTAGTAAGTTCTTAGCACGCTGAAGTCAATGGAACTTATGCTCTAAAGTTACTTAGGTACTTTTGAAAATTCTGCTGTTAGTGGATAAATACAAATGTTTTAGGTAAGATTAAAAAGATATGATTCATTACCTTGAAATACTCTCTCTTTCTTGTTAGAAAAAAGATCACTTATTGTTGACCTAGTGGGATTCCATAGAGAAACTGGAAAGACATTTTTTTCCCCATCTAATATTAAAAAGATTTTTTTCCCCATTTACTCTTTTACCCTGCACAATAGAGCTTCTACTTGTAGCATTAGAGAATGAAACATTCACATCAATTGAGACCAAATTTCATTATCACCCTGTAACACAATTTCTTGTCAAAATCTCTCATCTAAGATTAGAAAGGAAAATACTGAGAGACCTTTGTGTTTCTCTTCATCTCAACTGATATATATCCACACACACACACTTTCACAGATGGATCTTAAATTATGACATGTACTGCATTTGACTGAAAAGAGGATGCTTCAAGGGCATTTTAGGTAGCACAAACAATTTAGTACCAGTATTGAAACATCTGTGTCTCACCATAGGGCATCATTTTTATATACTGTAAAGTTTCCTGGCCACTGTTGTGCTAGATGGACTGTGTGTCTGATG